>NW_010429139.1:0-20162 GCF_000710305.1 Buceros rhinoceros silvestris
ATTATTAATAATAATAAATTCAATGTCAAGAAAGAGAATACAGAAGAATGAAGCAGTTTTTTATGGTATCATTATGTAGATATCTCAAAACAGCACCATCTTTGCTAGAGATGCAGCTCCTCAGCAGGCATTTGAGCACAGGGATTGAATATTTTTATTTTTGCAGGATCAGGTGTCAGCAGAGGCCACACCATTGAGTTTAGGCTTGTCAATGCCATGCCTGAACTTGGGCAACAAGACATGGTTCCGGTTGCGCTAGGTGTGGAAGTTGGCCCTGGGTCAGCTCTTCTCTCCACAAGGGCTATGAGGAGAGGCAGGCAGGGAGCTGGGCAATCAACTGAAGTTTTCCCCACTGGAGTCTGACTTTAATTTGGCTGCTCATGAGTCAACAGCCATAATGTCAAGAAAACTAGGCTGCTTTGGGTGATGAATCATTTGGGTGAAAGTCATCGTGCTGGTACAGGGGTAGCCACGGTGCTTGTCTTGTGTTCAAAGGGCATGATTTATCCTATGGGCATAAAACTCTGCTGATATGGCTGCCAAAAGGAGTTTTGTAGTGGGGAAAACTTGGTTTGTCTGAGATAGGTGTTTCCATGGAGACCTGGTGCCATCACGGCATGGCTGAAGAGAGCTGAAGGTCTGACTGGAAATTCAGTGTCTCAGTCCTCCATGTGGGAGGACGTCTCTGGACTCAGACGGATAACAGTAAAGAGCAGTTGGTTTGCTAGATAACATGTGCCTGGAAGAAAATCCATCTTAACAGCGAGTACCTTCTTCAAGGTTTGCGTAATGAGAAGAGTTAAAGAAAAGAAAGAGCAGGAAGACATTGGGAGAGAGGTTTAGCTTCAGGCAGCGACACCAGCATCTCAGGAGGCATAATGAGGGTGTTCACTGGCACCAGCTGGCCCCACGTTTAGGAGCGTATTTTTGCATCATCAAGTCCTGATTTGTCAAACTTTTGCATAGAGACACATCAGGAACTAGCTCAGCTGCTGGGAAAGGCCTCACTGGGGCCACGACTGCAGCTGAAACCGAAGCTGGCACATACAAAGCATGAAGGTTTTTACTGTGTGACAGGAGAGCAGCTGTAATACAGTCCTGGGGCTGCGTGGAAGTTGTGCTCACACAGAGACATTTGCCTACATCTGCTCTGTGATGCCATTTTTGAGCTAAGTCCAACACAACAGAAATATCAGCATGCAAAAAAACCTCCAGCGCTTGTCATCGAGCAGACAAATTGTCATCATGATCAATAGCCATCCTTCACCGTGAAAGTTTGAGTCAGAAATCATGGGGATGCTCACCTGGAGATTTTGCTGAATATTCAGCGGCAATCAGAGCCGGTGACAAAATCCAGCCGCAGACCTGCCTGGAGAAGGTTTCCCTGGGAATACAGCAAAATACAGCGCATACAGCCAGACACTAACCACCCCTGGAAGAAAGGTACTGCCTTCCCATATTCTGTAACTGATTTGTGTCGACAGGACCGAGCCCAACGGCTCCCAGTCACTCACCACGATGGGAAATGGTCTTCCTCATCCTTCCGTGCTCTCATTTGAAACCAAACTCTCTGCTGACGGGATGCTTCTTTGCCTCTGCTGGGTTTAAAGTTCACGGGTGGACCTAGAGCTGGCAGAGATGAAGGGGAGAAAGGTCCCATCTCCCTGCTCTCTCACCAACAAATTACCAACTCCAGGCTGGGCAGAGGGAAACACTGTTCCCACGCTTGGGGAGTTCATGGTCTCTCCCCCCGTCCCAAAGATTTCAGTGCCTAAGGCAGCTGAATTTTTAAGTTCAATTTGTTTTAACTTTTGTGTGCATTTTTTTTCCCGTGGTAAATATGATTTAGCTCAAACCACAAAAAGCCTTGACATAACAACTTTGTTTTTCTAAATCCGTTTCCTGCAGATGTTGGTGATCCTTGTTGCTTTAAACTTTCCATAAAATAGCAGATCTCAGTGAAAGAAAACTGTTTCACAAGGGTGATTGACCCTTGTGTGTGACAAGAGATACAGCACAGCGAACACAGCACCTGTACTGTGCTGCTTAAGGGTCTCAGTCTAATGAGCCACAGTTCCCAAACCCCATTAATTTCAACATATGCCGAATATTTATTACTATTATCTGAAATGCCTGGTTTTTTTTCATTTTTTAACCCCATGACTTCATGGAATAAGTTTCTTGAAAATGAGGAAAAGCTACAAGTGGCAAATCATGTTGATCCCTTTCAGCTGTAAAGTGTTTGAATCAGAAGGTGCCACACGGCTCTGTTCAAGGTCCATATGTTTGGGCATTTTTTTGATAGAAATGTGTTTTGATTCAAGAATTATTTCTAGGGTTCATTAACATGGAAATTGCTCCAAAAGGAAATCTAAAGGAGATTGAGTCCAAAGTTGTGTAAATATTCAACTGTCATTGGGGCTCAAGCCCTACATCCCTATTTCTGCCTGGAGGAGAAAGTTTTCCATCCCTCTCCCTGAAATGCAGCAAAATTTCTCCTCACACGATTTGCCTCCCAAAGCAGTGCTGAGACATGGATTTCAGTAAGTAATCAGAAATTAGCAGAGGTAGAGGATTCAGGGAGTGGGGGAAGCGTGGGCACCTGGAGTCAACGTGCACACTGGGGCGCGGAGCCTTCCTCATCGCCTGAGCAATTCTTTGTGCGCTGCTGAGTACAGCTGCGCGTACGGCAGCGCCGGGCGCTAACCTGCTGAAGATCCATTCGCCGGTGCACATAGAAAATGTTATCGTCTTAGGAAATATTATGTCTCCTATTACTTTTGAGAGATCTCCCGTGGAATTCTTTTACAGTTACATATAAATCACAGCCGGAAGAATGAAATCTCTTCTTGTAAACATGGCGTATGCACAAGGAGTAAATCACGCAGATGCAATCGCTGCCGTTGTCACCGTGTGTCTCCCACGTGAAGCAGAGTGAGGAGGGATAAATAACCCCCTGGCTATGACTGCACCTGTGTGATGGGAGCTGACAGACAGCTCGGAGGAAAGCAGCTACTGGGGAATATTTAATGATGAGTAAGGTCTGGGGAGCTCCTACCGCACTGTGTTGGCACACACGACCTCGCCGGGCCAAGGCAGCTGTTGGAATGTCCCTGAAGACCAGGCTCAACGTGTGAAAATCAAGATGTACTATGGATGTACTCGTGGCCAAGTGTCTGCTGCAGTTGAGGGAACAATTTATGACATTCATTCTCTTACTCTCTGCCCACCCCTATGGCGGGCAGGCCAGCGTGCCCTGGGCAGGCCCCCCGGTACTCCCCCTTGCCATCATTGCGCAGAGAGCTCTGGAGCTGGGGTGGAGAGAGCCCTTCCTCAAGGGCTCCTTTACAGGGCAGCAGCAGCAAAAAGTAGAGGCTTTGGGAACTAGGGATCAGTTCTTGCCTCCCCCACCATCTGCCAGCCTAATCTTTGCAAATTATTTAAGCTACTTGTGTTCAATTCCCCATCTGTAAACCGGGCATAATTATTCCTTGCCTGTATGTATAGGAAGAAAACAGCCAATTCACGATTGGGGTGTATTGGGGCACCTCCATGCCAGTAAAAATCACTAGGTTGAAAACGTGTCTCCTTCCAAATTGCTTGACTGACTTCTGGATGTGCAAACTGAGGCTGTGGTACCCTAGGGCTGACACACGGTACCTCCCCTTCTGCCCGCAGGCTGTTCCCAGGGCCGGCTCCAGCCCGGACTGACGGCTGTACGCGGCACACGCTGATCTCACTGCGTGGAAATCTGCTCCAGATTGCTGTAACAAAGTGACACATCCTTTGTTTAGTGGTTTCTGAATTATTTTCAGCTATTTACAGCCTTTGTGTTTCCATAATTTACTGCTATTAACATATGATGAATCCGGTGCTGTAAGGCTAACTCCGTGCAAACCAAACATTAGGTGCTTCATTCTGTAGAGCGTTGGTTTTCAGTGCTGTCACTTATCTAGGAAGTGTTTGAGTAATTAGAAAACGTTAGTGTAATGATGGGTCCTGCTTATAGCCAGGGTACATTTGAGAAACAGACTTTCAAGAACCACTTCTCTTTTCACGCAGGGACTTCCCCAGAAATGTTTTATTAGTGTAATCAGTGGAAAGATCACCTTCATTTTAGACACATGTAAGATCAAAAGAGGAGATTGTTTGTTTGAACTCCCCCATCACCTGAGCTTTCCCAATGAGCACAACCTTCCCCCACCCCCAAAGCACACGTATGGCCAAGTCAACGCTTTGGTAGGATGCTGAGAGAAAGCAGCATCGTGCTGGGAGAATAACGCGCCCTCTAAAAGCATTTATCTAGTGCTAAAGTAAAAGACAGTGTTTTAACACTTCCTTCACTGTCTCCAGGGAGGGGGAATAAGTTGCACAGGTGAAAATGGTGACAGGCTGCTGTCAGGTGCTGTAGCTGGTACTCAGACCAACCTTCTCTAGAGTGTCTGTCCACGTGATGTTACAAACCTTCCCGATCAGCCAAGGTCACACAGACCTGTGGTTATTTGCTGAGTAAATGCTGGTCAAGCAAATTAAAGGAGTTTTGAGCAGATCTACCAGATGCATCCCATTTATCTTGAAGTTCTGCACTTTCCATACCTGAGTTTTGCCGTTCTAGTCACACCTTCAAGAATGATGAAATCCCACCAGAGCAGGTGCAGAGGAGGGCGGCTTGGGGGATGTGGACACTAGATGATGGACCCTGGAAGAGGAAACCAGAGACCAAAGTGTGGTTGGGTAACTAAACAACGGTTGAACACACGCAGGTGGGAGGGGGTAAGGCTGCTTTCTCTAAACACCCCAGAGGGTAGATGTTGTTAACCAGAGTATTATAGGGGCGAATAAAAACATGGATCTGGATTTCAGCAATGAAATCAGGCTGGAAATTACATAGAAGGCATCTAAGCATTGTAGGAATGAGGTTCTGGAACAATCTTTCAGTCAGAAGAGGAGGCACAACGAGATTCAGCTGGTTTCCAGATGGGGTTGGATATATTGAGGAAAACCATGGATGATGTGGCTACTGTGGCAGTCAGAGCCAGCTGAGCTGCAGGAGGTGCAGGTTCACAGGCTTGGCCATGCACCTTCTTTCCCAAGGGCCCAAGAGCAAGCACAGGAGGGGAGGGCCACGCCAAGCTGGAGAGAAGGTAACAAAAAGCCAAGGGGCTGGGTTTCCCAGCCAGTGTGAGATAGATTTTGAACACTACAAACTTGAGTAATGGAAGTAAATAGGAGTATGATGGTCGTCCTCAAGAGGAGAAACGGGGACCCAGCTGGGGAACGGCGACAGGGGAAATTCAATAGTCTTGAATTTCCCAGTAACTGGGGCTATTACAGAGGCTGCAACGAGTGCCCTTAGGGTGAAAGAATGGCAAAACACATGCTGTAGGCTCTCTCATAGAGGCTTGGACCATATGAGATGTTTTGAAGAGGTTTCTCAATTTTTCAGAAGGTTCTCACTAATTTTGTTACTAGTTATTCATAGGTGCATTAAAAAATATGTAACTCAACGGGGAGGATATTCTTCAAGTAAGCTCAGTCTCTCAAAAGACCAGCCTAAAGTGTCACTTTATTGAATGACCTGTGCTATGACACAGTATGCCTATGACAACGCAACAGTTTAAGCCCTCAGGGCTACATGAGGAGCACATCCAAATTAAAAATGGATAATGAAGTCTGAAAGAGTAAAAGCGCTGGCAGTTACTTTTTAATGGCAGCTAATTTAGTGGCATTGTTTGGACTATCATCTCAGGCTGTAACTCAACCGACTTCAGCAGAACGATGCCAGTAACTAACTGTTGTGTCAGCCCTCAAGAGCTACATATTGCCATTATTTTATTAATCACCACCAATAAACCACTCTTATGTAGAATTTAATTACTGCAGCCATTTGTTTTCTTTACTTGTGTTTCGAGGGCAAGGCTTTTGAGGATGATGAGAATTATTTGTTGCTCATAGCATATGTTTTTCTGTTAAAATCTGAACTGGGCAAATTTCATTAGAGTGTTGTAACAGTATTAATGTCAATCAAGTTTCTACTTAGACCGAATCCAATTGCCATTGTGCGGGTCTTACGGTTTTATAAAGAATTGCAGTAAAATTCACTAATTTAATGGAATTTATTAAGGAGACAGCGAGGACAGGAGCAAAAAATTCAGCATAAAATGTAAGGGAGAATCAAAACACAAGCTTAGCTTTTATATGTCTTTGATATGTTGACAGTTCCCATAGCTCAAGGTAACCTTTCTCCATAATGCTCTGGGGTTTCCCTTTATTACTGTCTTTTTTTCATAGAAGACCAGTATTATGCTTCAAGTACATTTTTCTGGTGAGCAAAAACACAAAGAGTCAAAGAAACAAAGACATATAATGAGCTGAGGAAAGACAAGCAGCCAGAACCAGATTCCCCCCATCCGGATGAAGACCAAAAAATATGATAGTGGCGCTGAAGTCCCCCGCCGTGCTGGGGCTGGAAGTGCCGTAGCAGGACCTGTAAGCTCAGGTTTTTCTTCAGTAGTTTTAACCAGAAAAGGAGCACACTCCAAACTCTGAAATAGCATCAGTCGCACAGACCTTGACATCATAAATTACGCAGCAAGTTTAGTTCTGGGAGAAACACGGGCTCGGCATAAGCATTTACTATAAATGTAGTTACTCGGGGTTTCTGGGAGAGGTGATGGGTACGAAGAGATCTGCTGACTGCTGTGTCCAAGCAGTCGTATTATCTGCTTGTGCAAAAGATTACTGAGGAGATACTTAGTCTGCCTTTTTGATGTTTTAGTCTCTATATTTCCACCACTTGACCTTAAAAACGAATCAATATTATACACTCAAAAATTTTCATGTTAATGCATTCTTGATACACCAAACAAGTAAGCTGGAAGGCCCCCAGGATTTAATGTTATGGTCGCCCATACCTCAAATCAAATAACAAACAGTGCCACCCAGACAAGGATCGAGGACTAGCACCTGCCTTGGAACAACTCCATGTGTCCAGGTTGTTGACCAGGTGATTTATACACCAGCTTTCCAGACTCCTTCCACTCTACGGAGAGCTTATGACTGTTCTGAGTTTTAGCAGTTTTATTTGTACAGCCAAAACTTTGCAGACATTTTTAGGAAACATTTTGAAGATGGATTGAGAAACTTGTAAATGCTAGAAGTATTATAAACTGCTTTCAACACAGACAGGTAGTCTCAACACATTTGACTTTTGACAAGGATATATTGGTTTCTTTGATTTTAGTAGGCAGAGGGGGGGTTGTTCCAGCACAGAGCAAAACCAGCTCCTGAAAGGTTTGCCAGAGCAGAAGCGTTGCAGGCTGAGCAGTAGAATAGGTCTCGTTTCGCCTGCCCTGCCTTTGTATGGCTTGGACCTGCATAAACAGCTACAGACTGATGGGGAGGTCAGCTTGGAAAGCTACACCTACGTGACCTGTGAGGTTTGGTTTTGTGGTATCTATGGGTTGTTGGTTTTTAATAAAGTCAAAAAGACCGGCAGATGTTAACAAGCAAAACAGCAGCAGCTGAAAGGAAAAATATCCTCTCGCAAGTTTTGAGCTCTGGCTTTTTTACAGCAGGGATCCATATGCCAGCCCCAGGAAACTGCCTTCTGGAAGTGATGTTCCTAGAGCATCTCAGGGCACTGGCCAACTGCCCCACGGGTACAAATCACCCAAACCTCAACAGTCTCACCTGCGGCAATGGGAGGATTTGCGGTGTTCAACGACCCTCTGAATTTCTCCTTTCTTGCTGATGGTGTGATGGTGGAAAGTGGGTACAAAGAGCTGAAGTATAGAAGTTGGAAAGGTATTAGTTCAGGATCCTAAAGGTGTCTTAGAAAAATGTAAAATAAACAGAAAATAATTCCCAAGGGAATACAGCCATCCTGTTTAGATTACATCTTTTTCCCATACTCCTGTATACTCTGTTCAAAACTTAAAGCAGAGCAAACATATGTTGAGAGATGCTGCCTATTTATAAAGTAAACACTAGCAACAAGCAGAAAACAAAAGATAAAAGAGGAACGTGTTTTGCACGCTAATCAACTTCTCTTAACTCAGAAAGCAGCGACTGTGTGATGGTGCTGTTTTTTTAACGGTGCAACCAAGCCTTCAGTTTGCCCACATATTTTAAATATCTCTGTGTGACCATTGTTCTGGAGAGATCTCAGCAGGACACCAGGGCACACCTTTCAGTGTCGGTACCTGACCTGACTCCTATCAACAGAGGTAGGAGCTCCTCCATCAGAGAAGTCATTAGCAGAGGTTTCCAGAAAATCTAGCTTAAACTTGAAATAAGTCTTTGATTAAAGTGGAAGGTGTCCGTGCATATTGTTGATGATACTATAAGCCAGATTTAGACAAGCTTGTGCAAAACATTCACTCGCGAAGGTCATCCAAGGCTCAGCTGATGTGTCAGGAAGGTTAGCGAAGAAAAGATTTCTTCATCTGCTTTCTTCACTGCAGTTACAAATATCTGCAACGTTGGAGGAATTCACCTCTGGCTGCACAGGACTTTGCTCGCTCTCCACTACCTTGCCAGCATGTCGCGAAGGTTCACATCCAATGTGTGCGATCAAAAGTGAAAACCCCCGAAGTGCCGAAACGGCTACAGTGCTTAGTTCAGCAAGATATCCCTCTTCGTACAGAGTTCTCAATAAAAATATTGCAGATAGTGGTTTAAATTCCACTGCTATTTAGAGCGCGTGCTGGGCAAAATGACAGGAAAGATCCAAGCTGTTGCGATCTGATCGCGAATATCGGACTGTAAAAGTTGGTACATATGCCAGAGCGACCTAGTTTTCTTATTTTATTTCGCTTTAGATGAGCTGGTTTCACTTGTGGGAGGTTACTGTCGAGGCACCACAGGAGAGATTCAAGACTGGGCGAAATAAGACTTTTCAGAGGATTGCTGCTCCTTACGTCCTCCTGGGGAATACACAGGGGAAGCGTGACTGGAGATGGCCCCGATCAGCCTTGCTGACCTCCCCTCTATTAGCAGAGAGACAGCGAGCGGCGTTTGGCACACGAGCCCTGCAGACACGTAGCTGCAAGAACTAAATCCCAGCCTTGCTGCCGCCACCACTTTCCACTTCTCATGGTCTTGGCAGGGAGCTAGAGGCAGGCGCAGCTGCCAGCGGGGCACCCTCCTCTCTCCCAGCCCCTGCCCTGCTCTGCTGCGAGAAGCCGATTCCCCAGGGAGTGTGAGTCCATCACGTGTGGGCTGCCTCTCCCCCTCTGCAGGTTTAATTTTGTGCCAGCTGAGAAATGCTCCCTCCCTACCCGATGTGCCTGCAGTGCAATGGGTTCTAATCTGCTGCAGGGACCCCGAGGTGAGCTCCCAGCAGCGCCCACCAGTTAGCCTGGGACAGCCCTGCCAGCCCCGCTGGAAGAGAGCACCTCCCAGCACATAGGAGCACCTAAAAAGATGCTCTTCCAAGACTGTGAAACCTCCACAGGCTCAAAATGTGGGGGTGGGAGTGAAAATGTACAATATGTTGTTAGCAAGCGGTGTTACTGTTTTCCAGCCCCTCCTGCCCCGCTTTGTTTTATAAATCCAAGCTGCTTAAAACGACTGGGGTGAGGGCATCTGTCTGCAGGCACGCACATAGCTGCTCGCTCTGAACTAGAGCAGAGACGGTGTCGACTGGGACTGCACTGAGAGACTCCTCTGCCAGAAAGGAAGGGGCTTCCAGTTAAAAACTATCTGTTATATTTTATCCTTTCTACTGTTTACCACCCATACTCCTCAGTGGTGTACAAAGCGTTTGGTAACCAAGTAGGAACGGAGCATTTCTTCTCCGAGGAGCTGGTACTTTTTAGTTGCTACATAAAACACATCAGGCAAGTAGGGCATGGTACCCGTCAGTGATGGGGTAAGGACCTAATACTCAAACAATGTATATTTGTGTTTTAAAACAAAAATAATTGTTCTAATAAGCCACCATCCTGAAGTACTGGGCCTAAGTATTGCTGTGTAATGATATGCTGATGAGACAACGTGGTCTTGGGTGATTAAGGGTGAGAAACATTTTCATAGGGGTCTTGGTGGATCCTGTCCAAAGGGGCATTATCACCTATCCTCACGGCCCCTGCTTTCTGAAGGGAAATAATACTATTTATGATTCAACAAATCCTAAGAAAAACAAAACTAACGAAAATATGAATAAATTTTCTGTCAAGAGTCACCTTGGAGAGGTTTCACTGTATCAGCTTCACAGCCTAAAGCTGCAAAAATAGGGCGAAAATAGTTCATGGTCCTTCATTGGCTTTTTGACTGGAAATAAATTGTTTCCATAGATTGTAATGAGTGTTTTGATGCAGCTGAGGAGCCTCTGTGATGTGCTTACAGCAAAGGCACGTTATAGAAGTGCCCGTGTAAGTGGTAGTTGGGAACGAGTGTAAACAGGATTTGACACACATTTCCAACAGATTAACATGCAAGAATAAAAAAGGAAGGGAGAGAGGGAGGAAGGAAAGTTAGGCTGATATGATGGCCTTTGCTGAGCTGTAATTGCCTGTAAAATCAGAAGGGAGTTGACTTTAAATAAGAATGTCATGAATATTGCCAAAGCATTAAGCAAATACCCAGCTACTGGCCTTGTCTGCAGCCTCTGTGAGTGTGCTTAGACGTACACGTACTACCTGCACCGCACGCCAGATGAATGGTGTGTGGGATAGACCTTCCGAGACTTTCAGAAAGCTCAGTACGATGGGACTGTGCCCCAAGAGGAAAACTACCCCTGTGTCGAATAGCGCTGAATTAATATTCACGTATAATTTTTACCTCTGTGTGATCCTTTTACTTGATGACAGCAAATTAATTCTTACTGAATTTGTCCGCGTTAATACCACAGCCTGGCAAATGATAATTTTTAAAGAGAGTGTTTCTTGCCGTTGTGGGCTCCCCAGGCAGCCCAGGGCCAGCATGTTACACTAAACCAAGGGGGTTCAGATTCCCCACGGTCACGCAGGAGGCTCGTGTTGGCAGACGGGTCAGTAACGGAATCTTTTTGACCCACGCTTGCGTCGTGGCACAGGGCAAGCCAAGCCAGCGATGCTACAGCGATGCTCCCAGCGAGAAAGGCAACCTGCGACCGAACGCCTGGTAAAGAACAACCGCAGTAAGAAAGCAGCTAATTGCTGAACATCTTTCAGATCTAAAAATAATCCAGAAAGCAAGACAGTAAAGAGACAAACCCCATACAGCTAAACAGAGCGCACAGCGAAGTAACTTGCAGCAGGCATCAAACATTTCCACGCAGTTATATCAGCTGGATCACTCCACAGGAGAGAAAAGACCATGGTCCTTTGTTCTTACAGGCTCCTTTTGCTCTTTCTTTCTCTTTAATTATCATCCGTAATTTAAAAGAAAGACAATGAAGCAGGTAGCCCCAAAGCGGTAAAGGACAGATATTCTTCACCCTTATTGCCTTCAGGACATCATACTGGGATCAATTTGAACTCTCATGCTGAGTCAGATGTCAAGTCCTGCATGTCTGAGAAAGGGAGAGCTCCTGTCTGACGAGGACGGCTCAGATCAGCTCTTTCATGCCACCTTTTGTCTTCCTGCAGAGGTTATACTGCAGGGGGAGAAAGCAGATATCAGTGCTCTGCTTTGCCCAGGCAGGCTCTAACTGGTGTAAAACCTAGTGACGGACCTTTCTGGTGGGACCTCTCTGTTTAAGCACTGAGTCCCACAAGCACCAAGCTGCTGAATCAGAAATTTTAGGACCAGCATCTTGATACCGTTCTTTTTCCTTGCTGGGCTGAGCTGGCCCTGGGCAGCACAGCCCAAGCCCTGGCACACCCCCAGCAGCTTCAGCTCTCGTGGGGAATGCTTCGCAGAAAGCCTGTAGCATCCCGGATTTGGCTTCCCCTGTGCACTTCCCAAACAACCAGCTGAGCAGACACGTAAGCATTCTGAGGACAATCTGGGCAGATAGCGGCTCTGATGGGTAAGCCGTCGGGTTAGCACTCGGGGATGCTGACTCCTGGGGAAGAAGAAGTGTTCACAGATGTGCAAATCAACACCAGTCCCTGTTTTACGATTAAACAGACAACCTTTGACGAGAGGTTTCCCCAGAGATCCTTTTGTTGTCTCACCACATCCTTGCAGCAGCTCCTCTCCGACCCAGCTCTCGGGTGACACTGCTCATACCTCCGGGACAGGCACCATTCGCACCAGCCCTTGGGCACGTGTTTGTCTCCTGGCGCACAGCTCCTGGGTGGCGTGGTCGGGCTGTCTTTCTCCACATGAAGGTCTGAAGCTCTGTTGTCAGCCTCTGAGGTGGGACAGAACAGATCGGGCATGCCAGCTTCTGATAGGGAAGGAGAAAGGAAGAGATATTTCCTTTAGTACTTCAATATATCGCTTGATGATTGTACCCTTTCCTCTCTTCTAATGTCTTAGCTTAGTTCCACAGCGGTATCTACCCCCACCAGTCGTGGGTTATTGGCCTCTTCTCACATCTCAGCAGTAATTCATGCGTAGGGATGACTGATTTACTGTTTACTTCAGAAACACTTGGGCTGCACACAATAATCATCAATCAAACCACTCCCGTTTTGCGTTTCCTCGCAGCCCCCTGCCGTTAGCAGCTCCCTGCCGTCAAATCTAGCCCAACAATGCCAGTCCCCGCCCTAACACTGCAGGGACGGAATCGGGCTTCTACCCTGGTAGATCTGATGAAAACCTATTCTTATTTGCCACGAGCATTAATAAAAGGGAAAAAATATCTTGTTAGATGGATACAGTGGAGATATTTAAAGAGGGACCTTCTGACTGCTGCGCCTTTCTCCTCTTGACATGAAGATGAACTTCCTCTGGTAGCTGACTCATTGCCCTGGGCTATCGCTCTAATTTCTTTGACTTCTGATGAGCAGATGCTCTAAATCTGTCAATATGAAGCACAGAAGGAGCTTATTAATGGTCCAACCACTATGTTTTTCATGGGTAGTGCTATCAATCTTACCTTATACGAGTGCATTATTGCTGGCAATTGTTTACATATGCTGTAGCTCCCACTCAGTGCTTTATACCACCTCACTTCATGCTGCTGCCTCGTACGCCCTGGTCTTTATGCCACATAGATCACATTTATATAGCTAGAGTGAGCTCGAGGCTCACTTTCTTTGTAAGGTTCCGAGCTGTAAGGTACTTTTCTGTTTTCCGTAGTATATTGGTGTGCCTTGAATTATTCACTCAATTTCTGAGAAGCAGCATTAAGAATGTAATCTTCTGTTCATAAATCCATTGGAAGACTCTTAATAATGTAAGCCTTAGTGGAACATCCCAGCATTGCAAAGGAAGGAGTAAGCATTTCCTTAGGGTTTCAAATGGTTCACTCGCCCTTCCCTTGACAGAGCTAAATCCATTCTTTAGAAAAAAAAAAAAAAACAAAAACAACCGCACTTAGCTTTTGAAAGATTTCGACCATTCTTTTCTTCTTTTTCCCTGTAATGAATGACCAGCTGCCCTGTCGCTACAGGAAGGTCCATAAAGCTCTCAGAACACAAAAAAGCCAACTTCAGGTTCATTTACACCCATCAGTTAACACTAATGCACTCCCTGATCCTGCTGTGAAGCAGTTTTGCTTCCATGAGCTGTTTTCTCCTGAAGATGCCCTGGAAGCCTTCAGTTCAGTAGCAAAACACCACCTTATAAAAACCCAGCTCGGGTGAAATCAACCACACCTCCAAAATGAGAATTCTTGGAACTGCTTGTACTAACCACTACAGAAATGGTGGCACTGGCTCCTTTGTGGCTGAAACCCCGGTAGCCTCCACGAGCATGGTGACACTAAGCTCCCAGGGCAGGAGTGAGGCTGTGCATAGGTTCAGCGACTGCTCTGCCCAGGTCCAGTCTTCAAAGCAAAGATCTGAGCAGAGCATTCAGAACGGCTGGATTGTTCTTCCTTTTCACTTCTAGAAAGGAGCAGGAACAAGTGGGATCAACATCTTCGGGGGAAGAAATGGCATCTCTGAGCACAGACACCTGAGGCAGCAGGTACCTTAGTAGAAGAGGAGACCACGAGAGTGGTGGCAGCATCTGTGGCTTCAAACACCATCTTGTTCCTGAGATCCTGAGGAAGGAAGAAGAACAATCAGCTGCTGGTTATTTTTCCGTATATGACAAAGTCTTTGGGTCTCTGTTTTCTTACACCAAGTTTTTCCCCTTACTTCTACTTAGAGAATAAACTTGTGGGGCAGCCCAGAAGTTAATTTTTATGAGATCTGTGATTACAGAACTACTTATTTTTATAATAAATATATTTCAACATTTCAGGTAGTATCTACCCCCCCATCAGGCAACTGCAGTAGAAGATGCTAATACTACGCTCTGATCTGGGTTTATACGGCAGCTCCACAGCTCTTTCTCTTAATTTATTCCCAAAAGTGCTGATAATTTCTCTTAAGTGTTTGCAAGTTTGGGAGATATGGATATGTGGATTGGTAAAATTCAGCTTAGCACCCATTGGATGCCTCGTGGTGGTTCAGCATTTTGAGCTCTCTACATGTTTACACTGATTTGACTTTTTTCTGGCTTCATCACATGTGTAAGGCATCTCCAGTATTTACTTAAACATCATAAATACATTTGGGCCAGAGCTGTTTGGTTTTGTTTTCTCCCACAGGATGTATCCAATCCAGGATATTATTTTCAGATAATGGCATAAATGGGAATATGTGTGTTCATATACCGTTAACACGACTTCCATAATAATACGATCCCTTTTAGGAAATTATGTATGCAGAGTTGCTGTGTTGGTAACCGCGTATAAAGCTAAAATTCAAGTGACAGTTAATAACTTATCTGTCGAATGTACCCAACCGTCTTCGGGAAAAAATAATTGTTTCAATTTTAAAAAGAGTCAGCTTTGTTTTTATTCTTCTAACAGCGGTGGAAGTATTTGTCTTTATCTTCATTATTGGCAGGCTACTACTCTTCAAATAAAACTGTACCCTATCATTACTGGAATAAAGTTTATCTGTTATTCATAAGCTGCAGAGAGATGTTTTTCCTCACTCCTTTTCCCCTTTCTCTGCTGTTTTTAATGGCCTCTATAGAAATCTTTCAAATAATAATTTGTATGACTTTCTTTTCCCTTGGCACAAATGTATTTTCCCTGTATTTCTGCGCTGAAATTAATACAGTTCTATTTTTGTCCTTCCTTATCTGTACATTAACAATAGACGATGTCTTGCTCAGAATTGTCTCTGTGGCTCCCATTCTAGCGACAGTCTCAAAGGCCTGTTCCCATTCCTGGGAAGAGTGGGTCTTCTTTTGCTGGGGTCTTAGTTACCACCTACGACTTTAATCCCGTATCTCTACATCAGGGAAAACTCCAGGGGGGGCCTGTGTGAAGGACCACTCCAGGCCCATGATGCTGCTCTGGAATGGGTGCAAGGAGACAGGTCTGCGTGTGTTTGTGGGCGATGCGTGTCAGAAGCTGAAGTGCCAGGACAGAGTTACTTGTCATCATTTCTGCATTCATGTACTTTGCAAAAAGTTTCCTCTTGGCAGTTATTCACTGGAGTTTTTACATATCTCGGTGCAATTATGATGCTGATGGCAATCAGATTCGTGAGCGGGATGTTCGATGACACAGAAATACTGAACATCACGCTTTAGGAAGTCCAGCTGCTCTGTGTCCTAGAGGAAGGAGGCACTTCTCACTCCTTTCCCTGGAATAACTCATGACAACCATGATTTGAGGCAAGAAGTTAGATAAGACAGACCACGTTTGATTTGATAATTCTTGTCCTATGATATTAACTCCTACGTGCCTTGAGTTGAGTTTTCCCTGCGTACTTAGAATTATATCTGGCTCGGAGAGCCTGTCTCCATAGGCTTCTGCAGGAAGAAAAGCTGCCGCTTTCCCCCACATCACCCAGTCAGACTCATGAAGGATCATATCACAGAACACCAGGCTGGAAGGGACCTCAAGGACCATCTGGTCCAACCTTTCCTGACAAAAGCACGGTTTAGACAAGCCGGCCCAGCACCCTGTCCAGCCAAATCTTGAAAGTGTCCAATCATGCAGAGGTGCGTTGGAAACCGTGGGGCTGACTGAAGCTAGAACTCAGTTCTTGAAGCTTAAAGTGCAGATTCATTCCCTAAAAGCCCAATACCAAAGCTTTCGGTAGAACATTGACAAGAGAAAATGCTCAAGAGTGCCTGGAAGTGTCAGTTACCTTTGGGGGAAGAATCACGGCACATGGTTGATGAGGCAATTGGTTGATGCTCCTTCTTTCATCCAGCCTTTGATCTGGACCCACCAAAGCCCAGGTGCACTGTATTCTTTAAAGGATCCCAGCTGTTTGCAGCTGGTGCACACAGTTTTTGTTATCCAAAGTCCAAACTAAGTGATCTGAAGAAGTGTTGGAGTTATCAGCACTAACAGCCATCTTTGTCCGGACTTTGGAAGGGAGCGGGGAGGGCATTATGCTGCGTGTTTATCAGATGATGGATGATTAATAGGTCTTAGCACACAATGAATGTGTATCTCTTCTTCACATGCTAATCACATGGCATTTATAAATGTCAGCACCTTATCGTAGCAACACACTCTGAATTTTGTGTGGTTTTGAAGGTGTTTATTTTAACATTTTCAATGTGCATATTATTAAGGTTGTGTCATTTGAGTCGGTGATTTAGAGATATGGTGAGTTTTTCTTTTAATTCCTGAAGTAATTAGATTATTGCATTTTAACTCTACTCTCAAAAAATACACTGCAGATAATGAAGTTTATATTAACGTGTTTCTTTAACTGCTAAAACATAGCAATGGGTGTCACCTTGGAATCCTAATCATGACAAAAATAATTTATAATTATTAGACCGAGAAGCTTCAGGGTTTTCCTGTTCTGCTCTTTTCAATGTTAAACTCCTTTGCTTTGTAACCTAAGGCCTTAATTTAGACTTATAAATTACAGTTTTACCATTTCAGAATTGCATCATTTTAATTCAAAAATCCTGAATTTCATGATTTGGTCATAAAAATGTGCTTTACTATCAAATGTGATTAGGAAGTGTGAGCCTTGAGGGATTTCTGAAGGTTCAGGGAGAGTTTGGGTACAGAAAGTCAATGAAAAACACACAAAGATTCTGGACTCAGCTGCTACTTGAGCCAAGATTTTTATATTGCAAAGACTTTCTTTCCCAGGTATAATTTTTAGGTCCTTTCTGTGCTCCTTGATTCAGGCAGAGCTGCTGCTGTAGTCCAGAGAATTTATGGATCTAAAGAATCTGGAGTTTAGTTAAAGAAAGTAAGACTTCTTTAGAAATCTGCACCTTGAAAGCTGTATTTTATCCTTGGACAGTTGTTGAAGCTGGTATCTGAAGCCTCCTTGACGACACTAAGTTTATGGGTTTAGATCTTTGGTTCCCAACCATTTTGTTAGTGATAAACACCCACATTTTCAAATGAGAGAAAACTGAAATTGGTGCTAGCTGGCATCTTTGGCAGGGACCTCACCACCGTGGCCAAAGACTGACTCGGTGTGGAGCAAGCGCAGCCAAGCAATGGCTTCTGAAACAAGCACTGGGTCATGCTGGCAAAACCCTAACATCTTGCTTCAGTTTCTTCCTCGCTCCCTAAGAAAACATCAGCCCCCAAGACTGTCCATCCACCACCTTTCCACAGCACTAAAATCGCTTCGATGTTATCTGAAAGGTTTATTCGCCTACACACCACATCTGTGTGGTCACTTACCTGTGGACTTGAGCGTATTCACAGCTCACATCACCAGTACTTCTCAACCAGTGGCTGATCACGCTTTTCTCATTGTATCTCCTCAGAAGTGATGGATTTGATGCATTGTCCTAAAAGGAAACTCACAAAGCTGGCAGTGGTTAAAATTAAAGGCAAATTTCTCCCAAGTTCCATGTAAGCTGTATCACTCCCTCTGTCACTGAGATGCAAGAAGACCTACACAGTCCCTCAAAGGACTTCACGAAGAGCCGTCACCTTGTAAAGATGGTCTTGGTATTTTAATTAAAGGTCAGACGAAACTACAGTGCAAACCTTGGAGATGTTTTGAGGCTGTAAAGTAGAGCTGCTTAATGAAATCTTATTGTATTATTCAAACAATGCCCAAACCTTTCCAAAGACACCTCTGCCAAGTTCAGGCTGCAAGTTCAGCATCCATAAATCACAGCCGGGCCCTACCTCTGGTTCATCCCTATAAATTGTTGTGGAAGCGCTGCAGGGCTCTGCACCCCTTTACTTGCACCTCCATGATGGCAGTGGGGAGCACATGGAGCGTAGGTCGACTGGGGCCTCGGACCCCTGCGCCACGCAGCCGTGGAGCAGGATATCGTGAACACGGTAGGGATGGTGCCACTTTTGTCTTCCGCTTGGCTTTGTTTGCAGGTTTGTGTGACAGCCTTCATGGTAATTAAAATAGTTTGTTTTTACATAATTAATATTATCGTGGTAAATATCATAGCGATGCTCCGGCGTGAATATCCCAGCCGTCAATCATGGGCACAGTTGTGCGGCAACGTGCTTCTGAAGGTCGTGCTGCAAGGCTTTATTCAAAGTGTCAGCTCTGCTATTACAAGTGATCTTACAAACCTGCAAGGCAGTTTTTCTTGCCAGATTTATGAAGCATTTTAGACTGTTTGCTAAGAAGAATATGTCTGAATTTTAAACCAGAGTCTTTGATTTCTGACTCTTCTACCTTTGGCCTTATTCGTGGGTCCGTCTGGTCAATAAAAGGGGGTGACCTGGTTTGCTTGTTCATTCAGTGGTGAGTTGTAACGTATGCAGAGAAGGTGGCACAGCCAAAGGCTTTTCAGGGAAGCCATCTGTCCACACACTCCGCTTCCGTGGGCTTACCTTCCAGATCTGATTGGCTTTTGGTTGCCACCCAGTTGAGGGTGGACGATGTTTTTCCCTGGCGCTTGCAAGGATGTTGCCTGCTCAGATGGGTTGTGATGATGTATTCCACTCATGTTCCTTTTGAAAAATTTGGAAGCATTTTCAGCGTTGATTTCCCTCAAGAGTTATTACACCCCGCACAGATTGGCAGCGCCGTGCCACAGTGCCAGGATTTATGAGGTGACCTTGGAGACACAAGCACTCCCAATTGAAAACACTTGGTGCTAAACTTGAAATATATTTATTTTGGATTACCGAGCAGTCCCCACTATTGTATAAATCAGAATGAGATTACACAAATAATACATAACATTTATATAACATTTCATAACACAAGGGGATTCTTTCGTGCATGGCTCGAGTACAACACTTCTGCCTCCTCCAGCCTCTGTTTCACTGTTGGGTCCAACCTTAAACCTTCACCAGGATTGAGGAAAGGCAGCGCTAGCTCCTCCTGCCCTCTCCATGAGCAGTGGACTATGTTTTGGGCCATCCTCTATCACACAGGAGCCAAATATTCCTAAGGCACTGTGGGCCAGCTAAAGATGCTCCGTTATCTCCAGCTGCTGGAGAAGCCTCAGCGTGTTGCTTCACTGCTCCCGAGCTCCTTGGACCCACACAGCTTGGTGTCCCAGGGTGCCACCGGGACAGCCACCCTCCTGAGCTGCTTGGGGTGCTTCCCAACTGCCTTTTGGAGCTGGGAGCTAATAAAGAGGCGCTGATGGATGGCAACGAAACATCTGAGCGAAGGCATGTTGAGCGCGAACCTGTAAGCGGCAATAAACGCGAATCCAACCTGCACTAATGTTAATTGTCATTCAGTTTATATCGATGTGCAGTTTATTAAACCATAAAGCAAGGCAGCAAGCACAGAGAGCAACTCTAGAGATAATTAAACATAATAAGGTTTTCACTTAATCCCTCAAAACCCAGGGGAGGCACAGTTAAGACTGAATACCCTCTTTGCACTGAAAGGCATTTTTTTTGCAGGGCCATTTAAGAGCTCCCCAGTACGACACTCCAGGACTGGGGGAAAGGTAGGTCCCACCTTCACTTTCAGATACATTTTTCCCCCCTTTTCTTTGTGCTTTTAAATCACTCCGCTTATGAAGCCCGAACTCTGACTTTCAAAGCAGTTTGTGGCTCATTATTTGCATTGCGGTACCAAGTAGAGACCCTCCTGAGGGATCCTGAGAAAGGTCCCAGCACAGGATGGGAACTGGGCTGAGCGGTGGCCGGGAGGGCTCGGAAGCCGCAGCGATGGGGCGCGGGTACG
>NW_010429139.1:20243-20815 GCF_000710305.1 Buceros rhinoceros silvestris
GGGGCGGGGGGTGACGCCCCTCTCCGCCAGCTTGTCTCGCCTCCCTGCACAAGACACTCTTCTCGTGGATGAGGAGGGTCAGAAAGAGGACGAAAGGAGAGGAAGGACTAAATCGTGTGAAGTGAGAGACTGGCAGAGCAGTCGGATGAAGGAGGGAGGCAGCTTTTGAAGAGTGAGAACGATTATGGCAAATCTGAGATTAATGCCGGAGGCCGAGGCAGAGAGAGGGGAGAAAAAAATGCCCCGAGACGTAATTCGGGACTCTCAGGTCTCTCGTTAGTGGCTCCGGGGCTGGTCGAAGAAAAGGCAGGAGAGGGAAGTACCCTGCTCCCGCGCAGCGGAGGGGCTGCCCTGGGCAGCGGCCAGCTCGGCTCCGCGGGTGCGGAGGGGTCCTGGGTCTGCCGGGAAGAGGCACGCCGGGGCTAAAGGCACAGCGAGAAAGAGGAGGGGAGGGGGGATTTGGGGGCTGAGACGCCGTAGCAAAGCCGGCAGGAGGGCAGCGAGCGCTGTACCGCGAGGTGCCTGCGCTACAAGCGGGGCCCCCGGGCGGCGGCGCAGAAAAAAAGGGTTAA
>NW_010429140.1:0-218 GCF_000710305.1 Buceros rhinoceros silvestris
CAGTGGCGCCGGCCAGGCCCGGGCCGGTAAGCAGGCAGCCGTGACCGGATCCTCACCCAGCCCTGTGCTCCCTGGGGCGTGCGTGGGGCACAGTCCTGGAGGAACAAACACCACCGGCTGAAAGGCTCGTGTTCAGCGCCGGCCACCCCGCAGGGCTGTGCAGCCGCCTCCACTCGGGGTCCCTGCCCGGGGCCCCGCGCTGCCCAGGCTGGCAGGGA
>NW_010429141.1:0-1743 GCF_000710305.1 Buceros rhinoceros silvestris
ACCAAGTGACTTTGCTTGATGTGCTCGTGTTGCAGACAAAAAAGGGGGTGAAGAGGAAAGCAGACACCACGACGCCCACCACCATCGACCCCATCCATGAATCGTCGTCGCTGCCCGCCGAGCCCAAGTCCACCAAACTGGGCCCGCGCCGGGAGAGCAGCCGCCCGGTGAAGCCCCCCAAGAAGGACGTTCCTGACTCCCAACAGCACACGGTGGAGAAGAGCAGCAAGATCTCAGAGCAGCTCAAGTACTGCGGGGGCATCATCAAGGAGATGTTCGCCAAGAAGCATGCGGCCTACGCCTGGCCCTTCTACAAGCCGGTGGACGTGGAGGCGCTGGGGCTGCACGATTACTGCGACATCATCAAACACCCCATGGACCTGAGCACCATCAAGGTGAGCCCGGAGCTCCGGGGCCAGAAGAGACTCCCTCGGGGATGGGAGACGGAGGGTTTGGGTCCATTCAGACTCTTCTCAGCTTGGTACTGTGACATCAGGGAAAACCGAGCGAGCTGGCGCCTTCCCGAAGGCTCTTGGGGTTTGACAGAATGTTCCCGTTGCGGGGCGATGGTTTGTTCCGCCCAGGAGGTGGCCCCTGAGAGCAGAAATTTGAGTTAAAACCCCCCAATTCTGGTTGGTTTTTAAATAAAGCCCCGTTTTTCTGCCGCTGGCTGACCTGGATCGGCCCCGGCTGCTCCGTCTGCTCTAAACCCGCTGCGTTCCAAACAGCCAAGTCGTCCACGCAGCCCCAAAACCTGCGATTCGTGATGTAAAACTCAACCTTGTAGAGAAGAACCGTGAATTCGTTATTTGGAGTCTTCAGTTTTTGGGGTATCGAGCGTTAATCCGTGGTTTAGAATCGGAACTTCAGCTCCGAGCTCCAGTTCCTGATCTACGAGTCTGGAACGTTTCCGGTTCCAAACGTTAATTCCTGATTTACAAGTTTTTAACATTTTAGTTTCCAACTTTAAATCCCGATTTAGAAGTCTTTAACATTCCAGTTTCCGAACATGAATTCCCGGTTTACCAGCCTGGACCATTTCAGCTCCGGGACAAGCTCCCGGCTTCCCCCAGCTCTGCCTCCCGCTCTGCCCAGTGTGCCCCGTGGTTTGAACCGGGAGGTGTTTTCTCTCCTGCCGACGAGGGTCACGGCTTCGCCTTCGTCCCGGCCCCGCGGGGTGTTGGTGGGCCAGTGCTGGGCGATGCCTGATGACATTCTTGATGTCCTCCAGCAACAAGCGCTGGGTCTTGTGCATTGGTTCCTCTTGTGGCCCGGCTGCCCCGATCAGTCCTCCCAGCTCCACGCAGGTGTGGGCCAGGAGGAGCAGGCGGTGGCCGCGGGGCAGGTCCGTGTCCTGCTGGCCTGGAGGTTCATGCCCTGGAGACACCAGCTGGGTTCCTGGAGGAGGGGGAGGATGGTTGAAGGCAGGTGAGATGGTTGAATCGTGTCCCCTGCATCAGCCGGGCCATCTCCTTCCGCTGTGGGGGCAAGGACATCCCGGTGGCCTCTGTCCCCCTGACCAGGTGACGCCGTTAAGACAACTCTGGAGATGTTCCTTCCGGAGGAATGATCTGAGCGGAGCTCACTGTGTGCCACCATCTTGGGTGCACATTTGGCCCTTCTTGGCCGAGTTCAGGCAGAGCCGGGGTCATACTCCCGACCTTCAGTGCCGCTCTGCAACCCAGCAGCCCCGCCTGCTCCTCCCGACCAACCATGCCACAGCAAGAAGTGGCTTTGTGGGCA
>NW_010429141.1:1872-3566 GCF_000710305.1 Buceros rhinoceros silvestris
AAGTGGCTTGGAGAGCACGTGGGGCTCTGCTGTGCTTCACTGGGGGGTGACCGTGGTCAGCTCTGGTTCACAAGAACCATCCGCAAGCCTTTGTTCGGCCAAAATGAGCCGTTCTGTGACCAAAACGAGCCGTTCTGTGACCAAAATTAGTTGTTGTTTGACCGAAATTAGCCGTTTGTTGACCAAAATTCAAGTTCTTTGACCAAAATGAGTCAATCATTGACCAAAATTAGTATTCTGTGACAAAATTAGTTGGTTTTTGCCCAAAATTAGCTCTTCTGACCCACATCAGCTGCTCTTTGACCAAATTTAGTCATTTTTGGGCCAGAATTAATCATTCTTTGACCAAAAGTAGCACCTTTCTGACCAGCCTTAGTTATTCATTGACCAAAATCAGTCATTTGTTGAGCAAAACGAGTCCGTCCAGTGTGGGACGCCATCCAATGGGGAGCGTGAAATCCGCGGGGCCACGGTTCTTTGGTGGGTGGATTTGGTGTATTTGCACCCTTAACATGAGGGTTTTGTGGGTTTTTCCCCTCCTCTCCCTCCCAGTCCAAGCTGGAGACCCGGGAGTACCGGGATGCTCAGGAATTCGCGGCCGACGTCCGATTGATGTTCTCCAACTGCTACAAGTACAACCCCGCGGACCACGAGGTGGTGGCCATGGCCCGGAAGCTGCAGGTAAGGACACGCGGCTTCGCTTTTCGGACTCCGCCGGCGTCGCTTGACTAATTTTTCCAGCGTTAAGGGCCACAGGGTCTTGAAATAACTTGAAGAAACCACCTTTGGTGGATGGCGGTGGAAGAAATGATCCTTTTTGCTGCAGGAGTGATGTGGGGAGATGCCAGCTCCGCCCAAGCGGCTGCTTCAAACTCTTGTTGTGTTGAGTAGCATCTTCTTTGTGTCCTCTTCACCTTTGACAAGGGAGTAGGAAGGGAAAGCACGGCCCCAAAATGTCCTTTTTCTCCCCTGGAGAGATGATAAGTGACAGCACCCGCCGCCTCCTGCTGCTCTTCCATCATCCTTCTGGGGAAGTTTCCTGCTCTCCTCCCGTTCTGAAGGGTTTGTAGTTAATGAACTCGCTGTGGAAGGAGCCCCACGTCTGAGCAAGGTGCTCCAAACCATCTAGGTTCCCTCGTTCCTTGGGAACTGGGAGCTGCTGGACGGGCTCACCTGGCCGGAGCGGGGCAGAGCACCTTGATCTGGGAGATCAAGTCTCGCCAGTCGGTGCCAAGCGAGAAACACCACGAGGGGACCAAGAGCTCCTACGTTTGGTTTCCCCAACCCCATCACTGACGTTCTGGCACCGGGAGAGGCTGGAGAGGTGGGACCCAGGGGAACCTCAGGAGGTTCAACCAGGCCAAGGGCGAGGTCCTGCTGCTGGGCCGGGGCAGCCCCCGGCGTCAGCCCTGGCTGGGGCTGAGGGGATGGAGAGCATCCCCCAGGAGAAGCCAGACAGGAGCTTCTGAGTCACAGAGACGAGCATCCAATAAATTAATTACTTCCAATTAATTAATTAAATGCTGGATAGAACCCAGGGAGGTTATTTCTGACCCTGGAGAATGGGAAGCTGGAGCAGCCGCGGTGATGAAGCGTTGCGTGATGCTGGGAACTCAGAACTGGACTTTCTGCTCCATGGAGAACGATAACGAGGGCGGAAACCCCCGTTCAGCACCGTGAGTCAGTGACAGCCG
>NW_010429141.1:3754-4533 GCF_000710305.1 Buceros rhinoceros silvestris
CGCTGCCGGAGCTCCCAGACCTCCCCTTTTCCTCCAGCATTTCCAGCTCCTTCCCCTGAAACGGGAGCCCTGAGCCGGGAGCCTTCAGGAAGGAGAAGGTGGCTTCAGCCAGCGTAATGGCACATCGTGGGTGTTCAACTCGCTGGAGGGTCTCGTGCAGGTCGTGTCTGAACGCCCCCACGGGTGACACTGGCAGACCAGAGGGTTCAGAAACGGAGCCCCAAGCTGCTGCGGTGGGTTTGTGGTCTCGGCCATACCCCTGGGAACTGAAACAGGGACTCAAGACCCAAAGTCCAGCCTTGGGGCAGGAGGAGAAACGGTCTCGGTGTCACAGAGCTGGACACCGACGCTGGTGGCACTGTTGGCTCGTCCTTCCCACCGGCGCTTGAGCTGTTTGGGAGCAGCCAGGCTCCAGCAGGGCCCGGAGTGAGTCACTGCGCTCCAAGATAAGCCTGTGACTTCTCCACACCCGAGAGCAGCTGAACTGAGCCTGGTTTGGGGTCTCACCTTGGGGGAGGCACAAGAAAAATTGGTGTTTTGGTCTGTGAGTGTTTCGCCCTTCACAAGGTGGTGCCTTGAGGAGCAAAATAGAACCAGGGTCTAGATGCAACCGCAGTTTAGACTTAACCAAGATCTAGACGTGACCAGGCTCTAGACACAACCAAGATCTAGATACAACCAGAGTCCAGATGCAACCAAAATCTAGGTATGACCAGGCTCTAGATACAACCCGGTTCTAGACTCAACCAAGATCTAGACACAGTGAGGGTCTAGACTCG
>NW_010429141.1:4601-6578 GCF_000710305.1 Buceros rhinoceros silvestris
GACGCAGTGAGGGTCTAGACTCGACGAGCGTTTCCCGTAGTATCTGCCTCGTCTTAGTTGAAGTGAAAACAGGTTCTCCCGTCAGGCCTTGGCGGAAGAAAGGCCTTTCCCGTCGCTGGCTCCCCGCCCCTCGCCCTGGAGGGTACCGGGGAAGGTCCTCGTGCAGGCGTGGGTGGAATCGGGGGGTTTTCATGGGAGGCGGGTTGTGCTGAAGAGGAGCCGGGGTCACAACCGCGGGGCCGTGGCTGCGGTTCCTGCCCTGAGCTCTCCCCACATCCATCATGGAAGAAGGTGGGGAAGATCTCAAGAACCTGGACAATGTGCTTGTTAAATGAGGCTCATCCTTCTTGCCCGGAAACTTTTCCCTCAAAATCGACTTGGTGAGAGGCAGAATTCCGCGTGGACTCGGGGCTTTCAGGAACTGTCTTGGCTGTGATGCGTGCCGTGTCGGGTCACTCGGGTGGAGACCGCACATCCGCAGGGAACGTCCCGGCGATCCCAGCCACGCTGGTCTTACCCTGCTTGTTCAAACCCCGCCTTGTTTCCCCTTGTACTTTCAGGACGTGTTCGAGATGCGCTTTGCCAAGATGCCAGACGAACCAGAAGACCCCGTGATCCCGGCTTCCTCCCCCGTGGTGGTGCCGCCACCCACCAAGGTGGCCCCCCCATCGTCCAGCGACAGCAGCAGCGACAGCTCCTCCGACAGCGACAGCTCCTCAGACGACTCTGAGGAGGAGCGAGCCCAGCGGTTAGCGGAGCTCCAGGAGCAGGTACCGCCGCCGGCGCAATGGCCTGGGGGTGGCCAGCGCGGTCTTCCGTGTGAACTTGGTGGCCTCGGGGGCTTGGTTTGGTTGGACCGTAGTGACCATCAGCTACAAAACGCCCCAAAATCGTTAGTTATAAGGTGAAGCACGAAAGAACTGGTGCTTCTCAGGATGGCGCTTCCTGTTAGGATGCAGAAGATGGTCCCAGCAGCAGGAGTTTGCTGCCGCTCTTGGGTGGCGTCTCCTGAGGACACTCTGAGCTCACGACGGGCCGCAGCAAGGCTTTACCCAGCGCGGGGGAAGCCTGGGAGATGAGGAGCAGCTCCAGCCCCTGGCCTCATCTCCTGCCTCTGCCCTGCTTGCAGCATCTTTAGTGCTAGTGATTAAATCTCCCCGTGCTGGCGAGGCGGGGAGAAACACCCCCGGCGTGCAGAGGTCGACCCTCTGACGTAGAGCGGTGACAGGCCGGAAGAACCAACGTCATTCAGAGTAGATGATGAGGGGTTGTCAGGCAGGAGAGAAACAGTAATGGTTGGACAAGGAGACAGTGCCGGGTGGACGTATTGTGATGTTTGTCTGTGTGTCTGTCCCGCAGCTCAAAGCCGTGCACGAGCAGCTCGCGGCCCTGTCCCAGCCGCAGCAGAACAAACCAAAGAAAAAGGAGAAGGACAAGAAGGAGAAGAAGAAGGAGAAGCACAAAAAGAAGGAGGAGCTGGAGGACACCAAGAAGAGCAAAGCCAAGGAGCCGCCCCCCAAGAAGGCCAAGAAGAGCAACAGCAACAGCAGCACCTCCAGGTCAGCCCCGAGGCGGGATCACCCTGCACGGCACTGGGACAGTTCTTCCCTTTGTGCTCATTAACTTAAGGACGTGCCAGATCCTCGACGAGGATCCCCAGCGCTAGGGCTGGCCTGTGGCAAGGCCCTGGCTCCGGAGGCGTTGCCTGGGGTCACGTCCCAACCCAAGGGCTTGGGGTATTAGACTGGGATTTAAATGTGGTGGGCAGCGAGTGTCACGTAGAGCCACACGTGACTGCCTGGGGTCCGTCCCACCCCAGAGACGTGATTGAGTGCTGGGGTGGGCAGCTGGACCGGGGCAGATTGTCCCCGGGCACTGGGGAGGGATCCCCTCAAGTGCTGGGTCCAGTTTTGGCCCCTCCCTGCCAGAAGGAGCTGGAGGGGCTGGAGCGTGTCCAGAGAAGGGTCTGGAGAGTGT
>NW_010429141.1:6936-7310 GCF_000710305.1 Buceros rhinoceros silvestris
TGGGGCCCTGCCGCTGCTGGGGCACTGGTGGCTCTGGAGCAGCTCCCAGCTCTTCCCACCCCTGAGGGGTCGGTGACTCTCTCAGTTCAAGGATCTCAAGTCTTTGACTCCCAATTTCCCCCTCTCCCTTTTTTGGAGCCGTGGGTCTGAAATCAAGAGCCGAGGTGCCGCACCAGTCCCTGCCCCTTGTCGGCCATTGACTCGAGGGGGAGGCGGGAGCTGAATGTCAACCCCCGGCAAAGAGGAGCTGTTGGGGGTTGAGCTCTAACGAGGGGGAGTTCAGGATGAAGGAGATAACAATCAAGATCTGTGAGCTCATCCCTGTCCTCGGGCCTCCCCTGGCCATCAGTGTGCTCAGACTTGGAACAAACCCA
>NW_010429141.1:8019-8244 GCF_000710305.1 Buceros rhinoceros silvestris
CAGCAGCAAGAAGGAGCCAGTGGCAGTGAAGAGCAGCAAAGCTCCGGCCACCTACGAGTCAGAGGAGGAGGAGAAGTGCAAGCCCATGTCCTACGAGGAGAAGCGCCAGCTCAGCCTGGACATCAACAAGCTGCCCGGGGAGAAGCTGGGGCGGGTGGTGCACATCATCCAGTCGCGGGAGCCCTCGCTCAAGAACTCCAACCCCGATGAGATCGAGATCGACTT
>NW_010429141.1:8552-8768 GCF_000710305.1 Buceros rhinoceros silvestris
CCCAGGTGACCCCTGTCCCACCTCTGGGTCACCCTGGGTCACCCCCAACCCACCGCTTGGTCACCGTAGGTCACCCCGGGTTACACCCATCCCAGCCCCAGGTCACCCTGGTCACATCGGGACGGAGGCGCCAGGAGCCCCGTCCACCCCTCCCCGGGGCCTGGGTTCCCCCTCCGTTAATTGTGTTGGGTTTAACGACGGCAGCGCCTCGCCGCG
>NW_010429142.1:0-3061 GCF_000710305.1 Buceros rhinoceros silvestris
CCCCTCCAGGGTCCTGGGCATGAGGTCCCTGAAAGGGGGAGAGAGGGACACATTAGTGCCGAATGCCCCTGGGCGGGGTGGGGGAGCTGAGCGTAAGCAGTGCTCAGGGGATGTCCAGGGTACCAAGGGCAGGATGCTCCTGAGCTCCATGCCTGCAGCCCAGCTTGCTGTCCTCCTTGTGTGGATTGTCAGGAAGCCCATAATGCTCTGATTCAGCAAAGCACCTAAACACTCTCCCGATTTCCCTCTTCCTTTGGCTGCCTATTTATCTAGAATTAGACCTAAATCCATCTTGTCTCTCCAAGGCCTCTAAGGAGCTTCTGGAGGGGGATCCCACCTCCCTTCTTGCAACGGCTCTGTAAGAACAGAGCCCATCTCCACACACCCCATGTCCTGTCCCTTTAAATTCCTCTCTGCCCACACTGGGGTTTCCTGCACCTTGACTTAAATTCCCTGGAATAACAGTGAATTTCTCGAGTAACAACACTCCCTTCCTGCAGGGCACAGGGATTTTCAGGGGCCAGGATGTAAGGCTCTGTCTTTTGGTATTTTCAAGGTTGCAGCAAGCTGATGTCATAAAAATGTGCAATATCAGCCCCCTGACCTCGGCGATTTCCTTCTTCCACCTGAAGAAATCCTAGACGCAGGCTGCTTTGGGAAGCTCTCCTAGCTGGGAGCGGGAAGGGTCCCTCTGGTCCACGGTCCCCTTGAGAGTTCAAGCCCTGCTGGGCCAAGTGTTGGGTGTGATGTGCTGAAGGACCACAGGCTTGGGCCACAGGATGGCCTGATCTCCACGTTAAACAAGGCGGGCTGCAAAGGTGGGGGAGCCACAAGAGCAGCCGTTTGTCCGCTCCTCCCAGGCGCTCCCAGCTCCTCTCCTTGCTCCTCCTTGGCTGTCACACCACATCCCATCCACTCCTCTCACATTCACGTCACCCCGTGTGTCACCTCCAGACAGGAGCCAGCACCTGCAGTCATTTACACCATCATCATTTGGTTACACAAACCCGTCCCTCCTTCCAGGCTCTCCACAGCTTGGTCTCCTTCCAGCGGTCCCGGGGGAATGGGAGATGGATGGGAGGCGGCTGCAGCGCCGGTGAGGTTCACTGCTGTGCCACCAGCAGTTCTCATGGCAACTGCAGCCCCAGGTCCCGAGGAGCAGGGACCCACATCCCCCCACACCCTGACCCCTCGTCTTTGACCTCGCTGCAGTTACGACACCCACGTGCCGTGATGAACTGCTCCCTGCCTGCATTATTGTTACCGTCTTGCAGCAGCAATGTCTGGTTTGCAAACCCGCGCAATGTGCCAGCAAAATTAAACTCATCTATCACAAAACAACAATGAAAAGCCAACAACAGCTAAAAACACCAATAACAACCAAACCCCAGGCTGAGTTGTTATGTTACAGATGAGGCAGCGAGGATTGACCCTTCCTAAAGCAATTCTTTCTATCTGCAGCCACATGACATAGAGGCTGAGCAAAGCCATGGTCCTAGCGAAGCCAAATCTTCGCTGGTCTCTGCTGAGTGTTTCTGTGCGGGGGAAACGCCATGAATTTGGGACGTTCAGGCTGGAGAATAAATGACCTAAGGGGTATGAGGGGGTTCTTGCACATCCTGAAGGATGCGAAGCCATAAAGGCAATTAGTGCTGGCACCGAGGATGGGAACGGGTTCAAAAATCAGCGTGAGGATGGCCTTTGCCATGTGGACACGTAATTCTATGGTGGGATTTGCCATCACCTGGTGCTGCAGAGGCCAAAAGTGTAAAGGGTTCAGAAACAGGCTGGCCAAATTAACGGTGGGTGAAATGAGTTGGTGGCAATGAAATAGAGGTCCCAGAGCCACCAGCCATGGGGAGTCCCCAGCCCCGACTGCCCAAGGCAGGGAGGAGAGAACAGAAGAAGAAGCTCTAAAACCCACCAGCTTTCTCACACTTTTCTGTAGATACCTGGTCCCAGCCACCATCTGGAAGAAGGGACTGGGCTGGCCGGCTCTCTGCGCTGCCCCGTACAGCCTGTTCATACGGTATTGTGCACAGGGTGGTCTCATGAATCGCCTTCCCCCCGTGCACCAAGCCCACGTCTCAGCTGTTGTGTTGTTGCCCTCTGCTTTGGAAACCCTGCAGTGACTCAGTCACCTGGAAGCACCTGAACCCCCAGTGGGGTGAAGGACCCACGTTGTACCCCCTGCCCCACTGCCTGCGGTCCCCCGTTGGTCCCTGCCCATAGAACACACCCTACTGCAACCGTGATTTGCTGCGGAGCAAGAATGAAGCCACTGAACCAGCGACGGGGCGAAGGCATGCTGACTTGTTTGCCTTCGCTAAGTGTTGAAATCTCCGCTGTGCCTTCCCAAGGAGCGAATTAACCCTTTTCGTGGCCAGGCTGCAACACAAAAGCATTCTTCAGCGCCCAGGAATGAGCACGCACCTCCGCTGCCAGGGCCAGCGGGCAGGGGCACGCCAGGAGCCACAGGGAATGTGCTACCACAGCTTTTGGGAGATTAATTAATTACAAAGAGCATCTTTCATGGACGTAAACAGTTGCCTGGAGGCCTCCCTGGACTAATGGCATCTGGGTTTTATTGCAAAAGAGCCACTTGAAAAGACAAGAACCACAAAAATGTTTTTGGCAAGAGCAGCCACCAGTGGGCCCTGCCAGAATAAATGCATTCTGTTATTTTAATTTTAGTAGAGCTCGGGGCTTTATTTAATTACTTAATAGGGGAGGAAGACTGTCCTCAAAAGGAGCGTTTCAGCTGTGCCTGCATGTTCATATCGGGCCTTTTCCAGGGCTGCACTTTCTTCCTGGCTGAGATGGCTGGTCCGTGTCCAGCCGAAGTCCCCAGAGGTAGCTCTGGGGGCTGCCACTCATGGGTGCTGTGGCCCCTTCCCCCCCCCAAAGGGCTTTGCGGGGGCTCACTTCAGTAATGCAACAGTTTGGCTTTGTCTTCCCTCGGCGCTGCTGCAGCCAGCCTGCAGCACCCGGCCCGGGTGGGAGAGGCGCAGCTGCGGGGGCGGATGGCCCCGAGGGGCGGGGTTGGGGTGGGATCATGCGT
>NW_010429142.1:3088-12725 GCF_000710305.1 Buceros rhinoceros silvestris
GGCCAGGGTGGGAGAGGCGCGGCTGCGGGGTCGGCTGCCTCGGAGGGCTGCGCTTGGGACGGGATGCTGCTGGGCAAGGGCTGAGCACCAAGTGGTTACTGGTCCCAGCGAAGCACGGTGCTGCTCTGGGATGGCCCGGTGCTCCCTGGTGTGTCAGTCCTTGGCAGTGGCACTTAGTGCTGGGGTCACTTTAGGGCATCCCGGTAACAGGCTCCCAAACCTCAGCCACTCCTGGTGAGGGACCTGGTCTTTGGTGTTGTGTTTGTTATGGCTTTTCCATCTCTTTAGGGACTGTATAATGATGCCTTTAAAATGTCTGACTTTAGGGCAAGCAGGGTGTTGGCTCAACCCCCCCATCCTGGAGCTCAGAGTCTAGAGACACCATGTGATGAACACAGCTCTGGGGCAGAAAGCAGCGCTTGGTGTCAGGAAACCAGAATAACTTATCATCAGCTCCTTCCTTTTGAGACTGAGCACCTGAGGGTTGACTTTCTGGAAACTCAGCTTGGAGGGTCAGATGCAATGACATGTTGTTAGTGTCTGCCACCAGCCCATGCTGGGCACACACCTCAGCTCCATCAGGGGCTGGGAAATGGGTTCAAACAGCTGGTTTGCCTCAGCTGACCTGTGCTGCTGACCCGCCAACTCGAAGCAGTAAGAGAAGCTGGTGATTAGCGAGAAAACAAGCATTGGTGGTTCCAGAAAGAAGGTTTTGGGGAGGGGAGAGCTGGTTCATGCAGGAGGAGCAGCCCCGTGCTGTTGCTTCCCACAGCAGTGGGAGCAGCTTTTGATCCCTGGATACAGAAAACTCTGAAGTGAGTTTGCTGACTGAAGTCCATCTGCTGCTTTGCTGGACCAAGCCATGTCCTGGCTTGGGACCTCCTGGGCTCCTTGACAGCGTGCGGGGTGTTCAGAGTAGCTCTGGATGGACTTGCTGCAAACCTTCCCCTCATAAATCTAGTCCAGAGGCTGATGTCAGCAGATAAGGGCAGCTCTTCACCAGCCTCATGCCAGCACAACCCAGAGCAATAACTAAAGCTGCTCTGATGACAGCCATCAGCCCCACGTGCTCTCTGGCCTCTGGTACAACCTGTCACAATCATGTGCTAAGGGCAGGACTCATCTCCTCTAACCCCAGGAGGTGAGGACCTTCTCCCTGGCAGTCCTAGTATGACTTTTTAAAAATAATCAGCCTGTCAAACCCAATGGATATCCAGGATGGATGGATGGAAATGATCATCCAGCACAAGGTGTGCCAAGCCTGATGCCACAGAGCAGAATGATGGTATCACGCCCCCACCCTGTGCTGCCAGGGTCAGCACTGCCCTACATCAAAGCAGCTCCTCAGCTGCAGGGTCTTGCACCCCCTTCTCCATCTGAGTGCATGGCCAAGGGCTACCTTGAGCTCAGCTGCAGCAGCAAAGGGAGTTTGAGCCCTGCCTGAAGCGGCAATTGCAGTACAACCCAGGGGAAGGATGCAGGGTCTGGAGCAGCGCAGCTCCTCAGCGTCGGAGCACGGAACAACCCAGGGTGGATGAGCAGCGAAGGAGAAAGAGACGTCCCTGCTCGCCAAATGCTGGTCCCAGCACCAGCAAACTGGGGGTGGCTGAGATGTGGGCACACGCTCACCCCGACAGCCTCTGCTGTCCCCAGGGCAGTCACAGCTTCCCTTGGTGCCAGAGGGCGAGCAGAGCGGTCTGCGGGCACCCCACCAAACGCAGCAGAGGTACAGCCTGCAGTGCAAAACCAGCACCAACCAAGTCCTGAGATGCAGAAAAACCCACAGCCAGGGCATCTGCACGGCAGTGCCAGCTCAGGGACATTGCTGGTGTCCCTGGACCCCTCCAGCACGCTGCTGGAGCAGTTCAGTGCTCTCCCCAGCCATCTGCAGCAGCACCACCGAGGCAGCGAAGGAGGAGCTGCCGCTGCAGAGCCCCCTTCTCATCTCGCTGATGTTTACCCTCATCTTTGGCCGCGTTCCCACTGCCCTGGCCACAGCCCCAAAGGACACACAGGCCAGGAACTGTCTGCCAGATAAAGGATGGGAATGAAGCAGAAACGTGAAGCCGGCGTTTCGCACCGCCTGTTTCCACAGAGCTGGGCTTTCCCAGAGGTGCTGCCGAGTTCAACTCACAGGGTCTTTCCGTTACCCAGCCTGCAAGTTGCAGCGGGGCTGCAGGACACAGCAGAAGGGCATTACCCCTGCGCTGCACCCCGAGACACCGTCCCCAGACAGCCTGGGCTGGGGGGGGCACCTGGCTGCAGCCCCCAGCGGCAGCTTTGCACCAGCCAGAGCTACCGGTCCAAGCAGTGGGATACGCACAAAGAAATGGTGGGGAAGGAAACCCCTCAGGGAGATATTAGAGCATCCAAGGAGCCTCCTCGTTTCCACAGCTTACCAATGAATGTGATATCAAACACCTCAGAGCAACATTCAAAGAAAAAAAATCTGTCCTCTGCTACTTTTTGCCCCACTCAGCTTAAACCAGCTGCAGTCCATCTTTGCTCCAGACTCAATGGCCAGGGCTTGGAGCACCCCAGCCCACAAGGGTGGTGGGAAAGGAAGTCTCCTGGGGTGGCAAGTGCTGTTTTTAAGGAAGTGCCACCAAAACGGTCATCGCAGGAAGAACTGTATCAAAGAAATGCTGCTCTTTCCGAAAGAGCCCAACAGCTCTGCAATCAGCTGCGGGACCCTGAATCCCACGGACGAGCCTTTCCAGCAAGGAAGGGCCAACTCTGCTCCCAGAAATGTAACATGGGGCCACGGGGAGGATCGGACGCTCTCCACCAGCAAACACCCATCCCAAGTCCTGCCTTGGCAACACGAAGTGACAGTGTGGTTAAAAATGAAATTGCCTTGCTTGTGCAAAATTATCTGCTCTTCGTGTATGGGAGGAAGAGGAGAAGGAGGAGAAAACCCCCCCACATTCTTCATCTCTGGGAGCCAGCAGTGTTCACGGCTCGAGGGAACTCCCCCTCCATCAACCACCCCAAAAAACAAGCAGCAACCGAGATCACGCTGGCACTCCTGTGCCCTTTGGTCCCACCCGACGGGGGTTTCTGCCTCTCTCACTTGGGTGCTGCCTTCTCTATGTCAAGCGTGAAGTGACCGGCACGACGGTGGATGCTACAGCAGGTCTAGGAGAGCAGAGCAGAGCAGGAAAATGAACTGTCTGAGGGGGCTTATTCACTGCTCCATAGAAATGCTGCCATAATTTGTCTCCAAGACAGGCCCAGAAACCATGGTGAGGGCTTGTAACACAGCTGACAGTCCTGGGGGAAACACAGAGCCTTCTCCAGCATGAAACGATCAAATAAAGATGATGGGGAAACTGAGGCACGGCCAGCCTTGTGACTCAGTGCAGCCCCACTCCCCTGAGGCCAGCTCCTGTGCTACTGCAGCCACCAGCAGGTTGTCTTCTCCTCCCCCCAACCCATTCTCTTTGTCTTCCAAATAATTTTAAGTATTGATGCTGCAACAGTAATTTATAAACAAGCAAATCAAAACCTTCTATCGCAAGTGCTTGCCTGTCCCCCACCCTCGAGCTGACACTCCCAGAAGTACCATTACAGAGTGTACAGGAGATGATTGAAAAGAAAGATGCTCTGGCAAGAGGGGTAACGTGAAGGAACCAGGAGCGTGTGTATATATAAATTAAAACCCGCTCTCTGGAGAGATGGCTGTGTCCCTCCTGTGAGGCCGCTGGCTCAGCCCAGGGGCTCTGCTGCCCTGGCAGCTCTAGCAAGGCTCTAAATTTGCTTTGATGAGTTGTGAGGGCACGTCAGAGTTTGTGGAGCCTCCTGCCTTGCCTTCCCTTAGATGTCAGGTGAAATCAATAAGTGGAAAGAAGCATTTCAGGAAACCGATAAAAATCTCAAACAAATCCTCCAAGAAAAGCTGTGGGACTGAGGAAGCTGAAAGGACAGTGGCAAAAGATCAGAGAGGGCTGGAAGGAAAAAAGAAAATCCCTCCCTGTGTTGGTGGCTGCAAAATCAAGCCCAGCTGACGTTCGTGTCAAAAGGACACTCTTGCCATTGGTTTAACAGAGGATGGATTGAGCTGAGCAAAGGAAGAGGAACAGACCTGGGAGAAGACAACAAAGACCGGGGGGCTCGCCCATCCTCACCCCTCCTGCTGCCGAGGCATTCTCTCTGGGTGAAGACAACACTCTGGGAAATCCGGGTGTTGTTGGGAGGATCTGCAACACGACCATCACCTCCCAGAGGACGCCTGCACCCTCATGAAGCAACTGTGCTGGGGTGAGGGCCCGTGGGTTTTCTTCTAGCTCTGCTCTTCTGTCCCCACTGAACCACTGCACACTGTGCAGGACGAGAGCGTCACGGGCTGGGAGAACGGTGGTTCTGTTCCCTTGGCCGTGGTGGGAAAGACGCTTCATTTCTCTGGGTTATTTGCTCCTCAGCAATGAGCCGAGGAGCCTCCTGCCACCTTGGCACACTCCCTGTGCCCAGCTCAGCGAGGTCCCTCCCAGGACACAGGTTTTTCACTAACCCAAATACTCCAGAGGGGTTTCAAAAAAATCAAAACACACATGAAAACAGGGCCCCGTTGCACTGAGCTGAGCTGGGATGAAAGGGCAGGTCTCAAAGCACATGGGTTGTATCATGACTTTTAGGCATTTAGAGAAAATACCCCCCAAACCAGCCCTGGCTGCAGGCAGCCAGCACCTTCACCTGCCCCCAGCAGCAGGGACGGTCACTGCTGGCTGTGGCAGGCCCAGCCCTGGCCACCGGCATCGCGGCAAGGGATAACCATGGCACACCGTTAACGTGCCGCCTTCCCGAAGAACACGCTCTCGCAGAGGCAGGGCCTCTCCTCCCCTGCCCCCCAGATCCCTGCGCTTGCTGCTGCTGCACAGTTAGCAGCGTCGGGAGCTCCCAGGCTCGACCTTACAGCGGATGCCGGCGTTTATTTGAGCAACTCTCGGTATTTATGTATCTCATTACATCTGCAGCCGGGAGCATCTGTTTCCACGCTGTATCTGTCAAGCAGCATCTTATCAGCGGAGCTGCCTTCCCGTCCCTCCCGCCTCTCTTCCAGTTAAGCAGCCTCTGAAGTTTAGGAGATGGCTGACAGCCTGACACAGGATGCAGCCAGCACCCGTGGTGCAAATCTCTGCCTAAACTGCAGCCCACAGGCCCACAGGGACCCCCAGACGCCTGCCCTGTCCCCATCCAAACCCCCAGCAGCAATCAAAGCCAGTTGTCCCAGCCACAAACCAGTCCAGCCAGCAGGCAGGGTCTGTCCAGGTGAGACAGGTGGATGAGGTGGCCGAGCCCACCTGGGCATCCACGCTGTGCCCATCACGTGAGCATCCTGGCAAAGGCATCTGCGAGTCCAACCAAGGGGCTGCACTAGGCTCTCAGCTTCTCAGCAGAACCCCCACATCTGCCGCCCCGCTGCAGGCCAAATGCCGGTGGGTTAAACCACTTCATTTAAGAAAAACCACTCCAGCAATCTCCCTGCCTCCAGAACAGGGACTTGGACACTTCCAGTGCAGCATCTGCAGGGTAAGAGCTGGTGTCACCCCACCCCGAGGCTGCAGCCAGGAAGCCTTCTCCTTCTCCAGGAGCTGGGAAAACCATCAAAGAGATGCTGTGGAGCAAGAGGTGCATCTGCACGGGCTGTGGCTGATAACTCTGCAGGTGGATACGCTCTTTCTAGACCTGGGGGCTGTGACCCTGCTCAGGAGGAGCAGGAACAATCCCTGGCCAAGGGCAGGGTGGCTGCTGCCCCGCAGACCTGGCACCAAGTTGGCCTGGCAGGAAGCAGCAGCGTCCCCGAGATAAGGGGTTCATTCTGCCCTGAGAGCCACCTGCACAAGCAGGTGTTGGCTTCTGCACTGCGTGCTGGCTTCTGCAGCACCAGCTCGGTGGGGCTGTGGGCGCTGTGGGGCGTTTCAAAGGGGCAGGGGAGCATTTGCACGCAAAGAGGGGCTGCAGAGGGGGGTGTCTTGGCTCAACTGTCCCACCTGCTGTGCTTTCAGTGCTCAGCTCCTGCCTTGCTGCCCCGCCGGGAAGGGAGATTGCACTGATCCGAGCTAATTACAGCGTGCAAGCCCTCTGCCTAATTGCTCTGATTAATTATTGACAGGCAGAGCTGCTGCTCTGAGGGCAGCAGGTAAGCGGGAAGCCCTGTGCTCAGGCAGGTGCCCAGTGGTCTCCTGGTGATGTGAAGGCGGTGCCAAGAGGCAGTGCTACTGTCCTGGCATCCCGTGACCAGTCTAGGAGAAGGAACTGTGCCGAAAGGCTCCCAAAACTCTGCGGTGCTGGGAAGCACATCTGGGCATCTCCGGGAGAGCGCCAGTGCCTAAGTGCTATCGACAAGCAGAAACCCGCTGATGCCATTAGCCGCACAAGCCATTGATTTTCTTTGCTGGAACAAGAAACTCCTCGGAGCTGAGGCACTGCTGCTTGCTCTGGGCTGACCAGCTGGGCTTTGGAAAAGGGGCGGTTTGTAGTTGCTTTCTTTGCAATAGCAGGAAAGCCAAGTCATCGTGGTGCGTTTCTGCATCCGTCTGGGAGAATGCTGGGTCCTGCCCAGTGCCATTGCTGGTAAATCCCAGCCGTCTGCCTACCAGAAGCAGAAGAAGAGCTCTGGAGCCCTTGGCCATCGTCCCCTTTTCCACATCTCCATCCTTAGTACGGGAATGGAGACACCACGGTCTAAAGGAGCTTTTTCTGCTGGGGTTGGGTTCATCAGCCACCTCTGCCAGCAGTAGTTCCCCCTTGGCCTGCCCATGAGCCTGCTCTTTAACCCAGCAGCTTTACACAGTGGCCAGCTTTGGGGAACGCCATGCACTGGGGAGCACAAACCCTGCCCTTCCTCATCAGGCCTGGACCCAGCGCTCGTCACCTCCCCAGCGAGAGCTTAACCCCAGCAGTGGTTGGGGCTCCAAGCATAAGGCACGAGCTGACTGTGAAATCTCTGCAGCACCAGCTAATTCTTACAGGGGAGCGAATCAGTGATTTCATCGTATTTCCAACGCAGCTCCCAAATTAAAAGTGATTCCTCATTTCCTGGATGAATTTGCTTGGGTAAATTCAGGCTTCTGGTGGCTGGTTCTGTTGGCTTTTTGGTGCTGTTTCTTTATTGTAACTGTGGTGCCTCTTAATGAAAACAGACACTTCTGCTCTCCTCTACAGATATCTCTGTTATTTTGCAACCTGCTGATTCCGCTCTAACCATTTTGTGCCAAAGGAGGATTTTCCAGCTGAGACAATCGGCCCTTCACAAGTGACCCAGCATCTGATGTAATTAAGCCTCAACCCTGTTCATCTTCCCTAAGGGCACCCCTGAAGTCTTACGCATCCCACCCCAGCATCCTCCCAGGTGCTGCTGGTGGCCTTGGAAGGACCAGAGCTGCACCTTCCCTCACCAGCGCCTGGGCGAACCATCCTGATGGGCTCAGCCTTGGGGTCCCAGTGCAGAGGGGTTTGTCCTGGAAAGGACTCCACTCTTAAATGAGTAACCACTTTATGTCTCTCTCACTCGAGGCTCTTCAAGAACGCACATTTCAGCCCTGACTAAGCAAATCATCTTAAAGAGGAAGGTTAAAGAACTGTTTATTATTGGAAATGTCTCCCTCTCTAGGACTCATTTTTTGATAAATTAGCTTCAGCTTCATTACTTCATGATATATTTCCCTTGACATTTAATTATACCTACCCCAAACACATTAAGCCAATCAGTCTGAACAGCTTCTTATTAATATGCAAATTTCTCCTTTGAAAAGCCGTGAATCTAAGAAAAAATCTCTTTAGGCTTCAATTAGCCCCATTTGGGAAGTTGGGAACCCCCTGAAACACTCTCCTGGTCCAAGACCAGGGGGGACCGAGGGTGCCAGACCCACAGACACACCATGGTGCCTGGCTTTGGGATGGGAGAAGGGGATGCTGCCATCCACCACAGCACCTTCACAGGCCCGGAGCCATGAAGATGGGAGGTTGAACCCTGCAAACGAACATGGTGTTGGCAGTTCCTTTCCATCCCAGCCCTTCTCCATGGGAGCTGATGTTCCTCCTCTCCAGCAGCCCTGGAGAGATGGTGATCCTCTGCTGTGGATCACAAAGCCTTCTCTCTGCAGGGGAACTTCATGTGGGAGCTGCAGAAGATGCAGTGAAATCCCAGCCCAGTTTTCAGCAAAACAACCAGGAATCCGGTTTGCCCAGCACCAGGGGCAAGCGGGACGTGATTTGCATTAGACAATTAAATTGAACCACACAATTAACCATCTGCCCTGGAACAGATTTCAGTTTTGCTTTAAAGCATCGCTTCCAGCCTCTCCCTGCTCTCGTATCCGTCTGAACGCCATAGGATTTTCAACTCGGAAACCAACGGGGAATAAATTCACTGAATCATTCCTGTAAGTAATTGGAGAGGAACATCAGCGCAGGTACTAGAGCCCCGGTGGCCTTTGGCCTCCCGGCTCTGCTTCCCGTGGATTACACCAATGAGCAAACTGCGTGCAGGGTCTCCTCTTCCCGCTGAAAGCCTTCACTTGTGAAAATGAGATGATTTCCTGGGAGCTGCTGAGTGTCACAACATCTTCTCGAGAAAAACTGACCCTTTTCCTCTTATTTCAACAGAGGTTGCAGTGTTTAAAAAAATACGATTTGGTATTTTTTGGTTTATTCCCTAAAGTTAGACCTTAAGATCAGAAATACACTGCAATCAGTCTACCACATAAATAGTCCAATTTTGGAAAACAGCTCTCATGAGCAATAAAGAAACCCAATTTACTATGCTCTGTAATAAAAATATCTCTTTTAGCACATAAATCAAACCAAAGTGAACAGATTAAAAAAAAACAAACTCACCCCCCCTGGTTTTTGCCCGAGAGCGTAGGCAGCTGGCCCTGGGGAAGGACTCGCCTGCCCTGTATAAATATATGCAAGAGCAAATCTGTTAAAAATTGTAGCCACCACTTTGTTTTCTAAAGGTCCCAGTTTATCCTTCAGCAGAAGAAGGAGGGCTGGGGAGAGGTCGGCGGGAAACACAATCCTTTCCTGTATAAACAGTGCAGCCTGTGCTGATTTTAAGTGCATCATATGGTATATATTTTATGTGTATATAGAGAGAGAGAGAAAGAGAGATTTTTCAAGCCAGCCAGAGACATAAAGTGATCTTATATCATCTAAAACCAACAATCGTACTTGGACTTCTGGCAGTTTTCCTTGCAGTCGGCCCTGCCAACCCCCTGCCCCTTCCCCCACGGGCTGCCGGTGCGCGCTGCCGGCTGCCCCCATTATTTTTCACAAAGGCATATAAATCACTGTGGAAACTCTTATTATCTTATTTTCCCTCTGCTTCCCTCTTGTCTGTTTTGAGAAAAATTAATGCATTTGTCTCCAGAAAAATGTGCAGTCTCTATAATTCAGTTTTAAAACAAGCACAACTAGCAAATGGATAGACCTCGGTTAGGAGACTCATTTTTCATGCGAGTAATTGAACCCTTCCCTTCGATTTTTCCTTTGGGTGTTAAAGACAACTGATGCCTTCCTGGAATTTGCTGAGGTCTAAGAAAGGTGGAAAGACAGACAGACAGAAAAGGCAGAAGACAGAAAAAGAGAAAGATGGGGAGAAAGGCAAAGAAAGAAGAAAAAGGTGAAAAAAGAT
>NW_010429142.1:12913-19497 GCF_000710305.1 Buceros rhinoceros silvestris
GGAAGGGAAGGGAAGGGAAGGGAAGGGAAGGGAAGGGGGGAGAAGGGAAGGGAAGGGGGGAGAAGGGAAGAGAAGGGAAGAGAGCAAGAAAGAAGGAAAGTCCGAAGCACATCTCGAAGCAGCTGCCTCTGTAGCAGGAACTATGGGGAGCCCAGAGGAGAGCATCCCAGCTGGGATTTTTCCAGAAGCTGGCAGCTGCTTTGGTGTGGAAGGTGCCTCTCCACCCCATCACACACCCCAACAGCCTCTGCCTTAACCCAGCCCTGTGCTCCTGCTCAGCCACCTGCAAACCCGGGGAGTGACAGCCCTGCTGTACCCCACATGCAGCGTGGGGCAGCACCCGGCACGGTTAATGCCAGCAGTTTCATCCTGATGCCTCTTTCTGCATCCAAAACTCAGGGGATCTCCGCTGCTTCCCCCCTGCTAGCGGCACTCCTGCGCCACGCCGCTGACCCACCCCCAAATGGGAACGCAAATCAACACAGCCCTCCAGACAGAGTCCCTCAGACAGCAGCGTGGTTTCCAAACCACAAAACTCACAGCCAGCTCTCAGACAGCCCCATCCCTTGTGCTGCGGGGCTCCTGCGCAGAGCAAGTCTGCCCCTAAGAGCAACAGGCGCGACAAGGGCTCCTGTACAACACGATGCGCATCCCCACCCCAGCCCCCAGAGCGCGTCCTGGTCTCTTGTCAGCTCTGAGGCTCAGTTCACCACGCACGCAGAGGAAGTCAAGAATAATTCCAGAAAAGCCACAATCAAGTGAGCGCTCAGGCCAGCAAAGTCTATTGTTCCTTTGTCTCTCACTGTATTATCGCTGTCCCCTGGGAGTTACATTATTGCCTGCAGTATATAATGTGATTTGCTTGTTTTCCATGCCTGCCTCATTTTTCTTAGGCATAAACACGGGCACACCTTCAGCCACGCCAACTCACTGCACTGCAGCTGTTCTTCGCATGGAAGAAGAGGAGAGGGTGGGAGAGGAGGTAGGATGGGAACTGGAGCTGGAGAGAGGGGGCAGTGGTTGAGAAGGTGCAGGCAACGTGAAGGGGAACAAAATGTCTGGAAATCAGAAGGACACAGAAAACCACTGAATGGAGGCAATTAGGGAAAATGAAAAAAAAAAAAAAAGGTGTTCCTACATCTTTCTTGCCTCTGGAGAAAGAGAAATCTCACCAGATCTCAGAGATCGAAAATCAGGACCTAGTGAGTGCAGGAACTAAAGTAGCTAAATTCAAGCAGCTGAAGCTGGAGGGAAGGAAGTAACCCTGGAAAGGGGGCAGTGGATACAGGAGGCTGAGACCCACCTGGGCCTCTCAGCCACACTCAGGGAGGTTTGGACACCCCTTTGTCCCTGCAAGTTAAAGGACCAACTGCCATGGTTCGTTGGGAGTGAGGAGAGGGGCTTTCTCCCTTCTCTGCAGAGACAAAAGGATCCGTCCTCCAAGACACTGTTCTGGAGTCCTAAACAATTCAATAGGGATTGTTAAATTTGGGACAGTACTGTGACAAGCACTATTCTGCTGGAGAAGCTTCATGTGTATATATATGTGTGTGTGTGTGTGTGTGTGTGTGTGTGTGTGTGTGTGTGTGTGTGTGTGCGCTCATCAACTGAGAGCTTTATGAAAGAGCCAGACACCTCAAAGGACAGCCCCTCCGCTTTTGAGAACAGAGGTTGTTTCTTAAATTATGCTGAGAAGCAACTTTATATATATCACTACACATTTCCTCCTGCTGCAAGGCCAAAAAATCCTCTATCTGTGTTATAAAAAAAAGAAAGCCTGACCTCAGGCTATGATCTAAAATATATGGAGTCACACAAGTTTACCCTCGCAGTCATTCTTCATCCTTCCCGCGCCAATTCTTTGTCCTCCTGCTAAATGAAACTTTAATGGCTGGGAAAGGGCTCCCTACTTTCCTTCCCGGAGCAAAGCAGTCAAGTGCAAAGAGGGCAAAAGTCCCCAGAAAATAGAAAGCTTGAAAAGATTCCTCCTGGCCTAATTTGCAAGTTCTGGGCAAGGCAGAGGCTGGTGTCGAAGAAACCACACTGAGCACACGCACCCTGGCCTCCTCCAGCCCCACAATTTATTAAGGGATTTTAGCCCCAGCTCACAAGGTCGCACATCGAGAGCTCTTTTCTGTGCTCAGCGATTCCTCCTCCTGCCAGGGAATGCATCACTGTCTAACCCCCTATCAACCGGAGTCATCTGGCGTATTTCAGGAAGTTTCAGCTGATAGCAGATCTAAATGTCGTGAGTAAATCGTGCAGCGCCAGGCTCAGGTCTGGCTCGTCCCAACCTTCCTGTCACTGCACAGGGCACGCAGGGGGGATGCGGAGCCTGTTGCTTGGGCAAGGTTTCGAGGGGTGGATCCAGCTCATTAATGAAGAAGGAAAGAAAAAGAAAGAGAGAAAGAAAAGAACGGAAGTGCTCTCCAGAATATGAACAGATGAAAAAAAACCCAATTAGTGACCTCAGCTTCCTGAGTCAACTTGAGTCATTTGGATCCAGGCCAACAAACCCTCATCTTCCTCACTCAGCACTGAACTGGCATGGGCTGTGGGTTTCAGATCAGCTCCCGAAGAGGACCCCCAGCGCTCATTTTCCAGAGCTGCTTTGCTTAGCAAGACCAACCCGCCTTCCCCCTTCACCTCTCGACAGAGGAGGAAGCCCAGCCTGAGCGTGCTCCACCTTCCACTGCGCTTCCCTGGGAAAAAGCACAAAACTGCAGGAAAAACTGGCTAAGCCCACGCTGATACTCCTAACAGCAGCAGGGATTTCAAATCCACGCTGACACCATGGCCCACCATGACCGTGGGGCATCTCCCCATGGTCAGGGCATGGGGTCTCCACTTGCAGGGCAGCGGCGCCACTGTGCCCCCTGGCATGATGTAATCTTTCCATCCCAAAATGGAGAGCCACGAGGTGTGGGAGGGCTTTGAAAAGTGCTTCTGTGTCCTGGGAGCCCGGGTCTCCCCAAAAGCAGCGAGACGTCTGCTCTTAAGCCACTTTGGAAAGCCCAGACAGGACCCCTGGAGATGAAGATTTTGAAGTGTGATCAAAGAGCCTCGTGGAGATAGCAAGGAGGATTAATGCTTCTGCGAAAGCACAGTGAAAGCTTCTTAGTTATTCCAGAGGGGCTTTGTTCAAAGGGGCCTAAGGGACTTGGGCACTTACGTCTCACTCAGATCCTTTATTTAGTTTGCAAACCCAGCGCTGCAGTAGTGCAGAAGGGTGACCCCTGCAGCACTATTTTCCGAGCGTGTCTGCTTGAGTGAAAAGCTGAATTGATTCTGGCTGTGCTGGTGGCCTCCTGCAGCTGCTCCTTCTCGGTGTCGGAGGGAGCGAGCTTGCTGGTGGAAACAGTTGACAGTACAATGTATTTACAGAAATAAATAAGGGAGCAACACCACACCGAAACCACGTGGGCTGGGTGTTCAAAGAAACCGCTGGGAGCGGCTCCAGGGCCGATTCCTTCCACAGGGGTTAATGCTGGGCACAACGTGCTGGAAGATGCTGCTCGTGGCAGATCCAGGCTGCAAGAGCCATCTCCAGCTGGGCGAGCAGCAGCACTGGTGGTTTCACCACCATCCCTAAGAAAGCTGCAGGAATCACTTGTTTCATGAGTTTGGTTATTCTTCACTGCTCAAGTCTCCCTGTGCTTTTTTTTTTCCAGCAGCATCCTTTTACAGCTAAAAAACGTAGAAGGAAGACCCAGGGGGTTTTGTTCCCTGGATGGTTTCATGTTCATGGTGTCTTAATCATTCCCATCACCACTGTTAATGCTATCGTGCGGGCTTACAGCTTCAGGAAAGCAATATGAGGAAGCTGGAAAGAAGGCACAAAAAAATAAACAAAGACCCTGTTCTCACGCAAATGGTTCTCACAATAATAATAAATAATAACAATAATAGTAATAAAAAGATGAGGGCAGATGAGAAACGCACGCCGTGGTCCAGCCGCAGTGAATGCTTTCCAAGCCATCCCGCCGGGTCCCCTGGCTTTCATTTCATCTCTCCCATCAACACAAACTGGACGGGGAGCCCCATCCGCTGAGCCCCCAGCACAATGCAACTGGGTTTGGTATTGTTGGGAAACATGGCACACATGTGACGTGCTATTGTCCCTAATTTGATTAATGAAGCGATCACTCTAACGGGGCATTCCACACTCACACCCCCCCAGCACCTTGTTACTAACCCACGCCAGGAACTCCCCATCAGAGCATTAATTCCGCAGTACTTGCCTCTTCCCAACCATGTCAGGTAATTGTTTATGAAAAGATGAATGTATACAATAATACCGGGTGAAGGGAGCTGATGTATGTGGTGTTAATGAATGAAATAATCAGTTTGGTAATAACTGGCATGTGTATTTGTCAAAAGGGAACCAGCAGGACATTAGCATTCTGCAGCCACCGAACCTTTATCTCCTGGGCTTGTGTTTGACAACCGCCCCCAGATAGTCCATGAATAAAATACAGAGTAGTACCCAGACATAATTAAACTGCCAATGTGGATGTACCTAAATGAACTTGATATCTTAATGACACTAGATAGCACGCGAATAATGAAGGCGGCATGAAAGGGATGTGCATAATGAACACAGACATCCCGGCTGTCGCTGCGGAGCTGCCCGTAGGGACCGTCCTTGCAACAGTGGCTCCTGGATCTCCTTGTTAACACGCGGGGCATCGCCTGCGCTCCCACGCTGCGCCAAGGGGACCCGCGCCGTGGCTCATCCACACAGAGAGCTGCCCCTGTGGGGGCCAGGGCTGGTGTCCTGCAGTGCTGGCCAGGCCGTGGTCATGCAGTATGGGGGTCTCAGACCTGCCTGCTGGCACATCTCACCCTCCCTCCTCCAGAAATCCTTCCTTTCCCCCACCTCTCTGCATCTAAACATCACCGGTCCTGCTGCCTCTGCTTGTCCAGAGACCTCTGGCATGTTGTTGTGCAGCACAAGCATGATTTTGTTGGGGAGCACTTAATATGATTAAATTACCAGACAGTTCCTTTTTTAATTTGTTTTCAGCATGGAGATTGTTTCCTGGGGAAGAAGCCGCTCCTTGGGGATGGGCTGCTCAGAGCAGCCTGCTGGCTGGGTGGGTAACGTGTCCTGAGATAACTCGGCAGCATGTGCAGAGCCACAACCCTTCCTCCTCCCCATCACTCATAGAAGTCAAGCCGTGCCCTCTCCCAGCACCCATGGGTGCCACCCTCCCTCTGGAGGATGCTGGGCACCCCTGACAGCCATCCCAGCTGTCCCTACAAAGCTGCTCCAGGTTACACGGCCACCTGCAGGGGTTTGCTCCTGAAAGGCAGGTTTCAGCCCGCTCCTTTGGGGAGGCACGACGCCGGGTTCACATGCCGCACCACTCTGAAGGTAATTGCCACTTATTGCTGTAATGGCTCCAATTTTAGCATCAAATGAGCAAGGTACAGTAAGTATATTAAAGAAATAATAATGGAAAACTAGAGCACGCACTACAGGGAAGGAACACTCCCCCTTACAGGGGATGCAGCCGTGCTGGCATTTGACAGCAGTGGAGTCCTTGCCTGCTACTGATATAACTCCAATATATTTGAACACAATAAGTTCAGCATGCAGGAAAGCAACTGGCTCAATACGTCTCCACTTGCTCTCTAATGACAGAATTGACTGGTGGCTCAGAAACTGCTGCGAAACCAGTATGGGACCAGACAGGACCAGGTCCTGTCTCCCTCTGAAAAGGAGATAAGGAAAAATGCTTAATGAAAATGGTACAGCAAGTTTTGGGGAAAACACCTTAAAAACCGGCAGACAACACAGGCCAGAGCACCCCAGGGAGAGCTGGTGCAGAGAGGAACCCACTGCGGGCAGCACAGCAAGTCGTGACGCAGGATGGAATACTGAGATGGGTTAGAAAACATAACTCCTGCTTGGGCCAAAGGGAGAAGGTGGCACCAGGGTGGTCCAGCCTGCTCAGGGAGGTGGCAGGAGGAACCTGGGCATGTGCTCACCACCAGCATGTCTTGAACAATGACAGTCACCATTAGAAACATGCAGCCAAACAGCTCTGGGTCCCTACCAGGTGAAACCTTCAAATTACTGAGCTCTGCCCCTTTACCCCCACTGAAGATTTGGCCCTGATTGCGAATTATTTAACCATTGCTTTCCCTCCCAAGGAAAGACATCCCCATGGTGCACCCTCATTAGACAGTAATGGTGATTTCATTAGATTAAATAACTCCGACAGTCCCCAGAGACCGGCAGCACTTTAAACAGAGAGCCTCCGAGTTAGAATTACTGTTATTTAACATTGATTAGATTACAAGGCAAATCCAATTTTTCCCCTAAACATATGATGGCCATGATTTGCCTAGCGGGAGACGTTATGGTCGGCATTCATGGAAATCCGTGCTGAGAGGGGGGGAACCGTGCCTGAGTCAGCAATGTTGGGGTGACCCACGGGCTCATGCATTAAAGAGCTTCTGTAGAGAGTGCAAACGGGGCTCAGGGGTTTCCCTATCATCCCCACCCTTGCTTTGCCCCAAAGCCGGGGGTCAGGTAGACCCGTATCTGCTGTGTCAGCTTATCATCCCTCCAGCAG
>NW_010429142.1:19627-23123 GCF_000710305.1 Buceros rhinoceros silvestris
ATCACCAGGAAATAATTGGGCCTCTTTGACCCATGGCCCTGCCACGGCTGAGGTCGTTAATCACTTCTTAAAGCTCCCTCCCAACTCTTTTCCACCCTGGGAGCCCCATGGCTACCAGCAAGGGACATTCCTCTTGGTTACAGCTCTGCCCATGGCCGCCTGCCTGGGAATCCTGCAGGAAGAGGAGGCAGCGCCTGGGACTCACCCCCAGGATCCCACTGGAACCCATTTTACAGCTCTGGAGACCTGAGGGCTTGGAGTGGGCTTGGCAAGGTTGGTCAGGGCAGGAGCAGAACCATCTGAGGGCTCCACTCCTAAGTACGGGGTGCAGTTAAGTGTCTCCTCCCCGAGGACAGAGCAGGGATGTGATGGCTTGGAGTGCACTTTCCCTGCAAGCCCTCTCCCCAGGTATGCCGTGTGTCTAATGCCTGCCTTCGGCGATCAGCCAGGATGGAGCTTCCTTGGAATCCCTTTGCGGATGCATCTTTGGGAAACCAACAGGCTCAAGCATCTCCCAAAAGCATTCCCCACCTCGGGCAGAGCCACCCACAGATCCAGGGATGGGGGCAATCCTAGCAGCCGCAGGCAGGCAACAGCACGGCCCACTCAGACTGACAGACAGACTGCGAGAGCCGGCACAGCCAATGGTGAGAAACTCACTGGTCTGATAAATACTGGGGATGTCTAAGGAAAAGAGGAGGCTCCAGGAAGAGCTGGCTCCCAGCAGCTGAGGTGGCCATGCAGGTGACTGTAAGCAGAGGCCAGACCCATCCCAGGCTGGCCACGGGCTATTCAGCAGCAGCTGCCAGGTCTGGAGGGGAGAAGGACAATACATGTCCTATCCCTGCTGAAACACCCAGTGGGCTCCAGTCTGGCTCCAGCCTCCCCCACCCCACTCACCCTCGGTTGTCGCAGTGTGTCGATGGCAAGGAAAGCTCCTGGGAGCAGCCAGGGCTGAGCATGGCTCTGCAGATCACCCAGACTTGGCCTCCTTCATCTAGGTGTGGGCTTACACCAGCTTCTACATTGCTGCTGGATCCGGCCAACGAATCCAAGTGCTGCTTTCGGGGCTTTAATAAAATCCATCCAGAGACGCTTATAATTTTAAGCCAGATTTACTCCAGAGGAAACACACCCAAATGCCTTCCTCGCCTCTGCGATCAACACTCCTGACACCTTTCCCATCTACCTTCCCTGAGCTGTAACGTGACCGAGCCCAGGCAGCTTCTCAGTGAGAGCAAGGCTGGGGTCATTGCGCTGGGGTGAGAGCCGAGAAAGCAGCAGAAGCATGTGCTGGGGAGATGCTTATCATCCAAAACTAAGTAATGATTTAAAAACCCAGTGCTGCAACAGCATTTATCATGTACCAAAGAAGATACACCAGGAAACCAGAGGTCTTACATCTGGCCTGGGAAGGCTAGTGGGTCCTGGTGGATAATCAAGCCCGTGGCTCCTCCTCTTTGCTGCTGCAGGAAACTGCTCATGATGCTGATGCCCGGCTCTAGCCAGGGAGGCAAGTTGCTGCCCCACCGCACGGCCTGGCAGAGGCAGGTGGTGATGGGGAAGCACTGATTTCTTCCTCCCACCTCTGCTGTAGGGCAGGGTAGAACCTTGAAAAGCCAGGCTGCAGGGATGGGTGCGTCAGAAACGGGGACACATCCAGGCATCAGCTGTGACCCGGCAGTTCGCTGTCACTTGGCCAAACAACTCAGCTGCAATTAGAAAGCAACGAGCAGACGAAGGCTGTAAAAACCCGCCGCTCTCAGCTTGGCTCGCCAGCCTGGCCACATCGCGCCGTGGAGGCAGGGGGTCCCCGTGATGTGACAGAGGGCCACGACCCCCCGCACGGGCAGGGCAGAGTTCAACTTGTCCAAGTGCCAAACGAAGCGGCTCCAGCGCCTTGGTAGGCTTCCGCACCAGGGCTGGCCCCGACCTGCGGCACTGGAGCTGGTCAAACTCAATTAAATGCCGTGCACTGCATCTGGGTCAGGCCGGGAAGTCCTGCCCACCCCCCGTCTCAGCCCCTTCAGAGGCTCCTGGGCCAGCCGTTTGCACGTCCCACTAAATTCTTCCTTTCTGCAGCTCCTCCAGTGGGTTTTCCTTCCAGCAGCTCCAGCACCCAGCTCTGTGCTCCCCCTCCCCTCCAGCCTGTCCCACTTCTGCTCCCCAAGATGACTTGCTCAGACACCTCCAGCAGCCCTTTAACCAGGCAGGTTTGCACCAGGCAGAGGAGTGGAGCTTGTGTCCTCCCTCCAGGCAGCAATCGGACATTAAACCACTTCAAATGATTCCAAAGCAAGTACCAGCACCAGCTGGGCTGGTCCCACGGGGACAGTTGCTGCCAGCCACTGCGCAGAGGAGCAGCCTCAGGTACCTTACAAGCACCTGAGTGAGAAGGGATGCTTCAGGAAGTCCAGCTGTGCTTACCCAGCTCTCACCAGCCTGGCCGGGATAAACAATATCTTCCTTTTTTAATTTGCATCTGGTATGAACTAACAGTTACATGCACATCCAGGCTCTTCAGCACAAGAGCTGATGGGGTGCAACCTCTTCCTCTGTGCTGCCCTGCCCTACTGGGGAAGTTGGTTGGGACACAGCAGCCAGACACTGGTGGAACCAACACGCTGAAGCCGTGTCTCACCCAGCCCTGCACAGGAGGCGGCTGAACCAGCCGTCCACCCCAAACCGCACTCCTCTGGCCCAGCTCTGCATGTCAGTACCTTGCTGCATGCAGTGAGAGTTGGCTTTTGACTTTTTCCTTCTTTAGAGAAGATGAGGGAGCTAACAACCATTGTCATACAGGTACAAGACTGATAAATACCAGACAAACAATTATAGGCAAATATTAATATTCACATGGCACAATTCTGCAGTGCAAGAGGGCTGGAATATTGTACATTAGCTTTATCCCTTCCTGTGACACGCAGCTTCTGCGCAGAGAAAAACCCAAAGCATCTTGCAGACCAGAAGAAAACCCACTTCCTGGCCTTCAAAAGCCAACCACCCTGAGCTCCGTGGTGGGTCTCTGCCAGCAGCTCAGTGCCCAGCAGGTCCATGGAGAGGGAACAAAGAGGACTGGAGCCAGCTGAAACTGCAGAGTTAATTTTTAGGGGCAGAGACTAGAATTACCTGAGCTGGAAGTTAGCCCGGATGCGGGGATTAGCACCTTCAACCCTTGTAAGAGGAGTCAGGGGAACTTTCCATGACCTTCAACATGAGGAGCACGTTGAGGAGCAGAGCAGCACCTGGGGGGATGCGGCTGGCACCAAGGGGAAGATCAGCACATGCTGAACACCCATGGCCAATGCTTGTACCAGCCAGCCTCCCTTCCTACCACAGTCAGGGGAGACCAACAGTGTGGAGCTAGATGCCAAGAGGCCCCATGGGCTAAGCCTTGCTCTGCCAGAGGCTCTGGGTGCTTTTCCGCCTGCATCCCCACTGGTAGAGTGGAGTGTCCTCCATTCCACCAATGCTGCTGGTGGCTGTGGGTCTGCAC
>NW_010429142.1:23168-30822 GCF_000710305.1 Buceros rhinoceros silvestris
TTCCCCCAGGGCGGGTGGTGGCTGTGCCTCTCCCCCCGCTGCCACTCCCAGGGGGTGCAGCTGTGCCCTGGCTCTGCCAACACCTCCCCACAGCACGGTTTTGGGAAAGCGAGAACCACCATGGCTGAGGCCCCTGACCCAGCGTTAGTGTTTCAGAGGAGGGAGATCTCCCCTACTTCTGGCTTTGGCACATCATACATCCTCCTCCTAACGTCACCAGTTCCACCCACGCAGATCCCAGCTCATTAATGGCACAGTACTAATTACACCCATCGTCACTCACTGCTCCACCCGTCCAGACGTCCCCCCATGTGCACAGGTCCAGCAGGAGCAAGCTATGTCTTGCTGTACCCAGGGTCCTCCCAAACACCCTTACACTGAGGATTAAAGCAAACTTAGTGAGGTACAACCTGGAGAACCAGCAACGTCTGAGAGCAAAGGGATGTAAGGAGCAAGTCTCCAGCTGGGGGCAGGACTGGGGAGCCAAAGTCCAGATGTAAAATGGGGAAAGTGGCATCTCCAGCTGGCATGTTACGGGGGCTTGAAGCACATCAGCACTATGGGGTCACTGATCCTGGAGCATGTTTTGGGGGGTCTCACCTGAGCCAAGTCACCTTCTCGGGCTCTCTGCACGCCACTGCTCCCAGGTCATTGCACCTCCTGCCCTTTACTCACTAACCCCATGCTGGAGAGGTCAGGACCCAGAGCTTGCCCCAGATGTTCCCTCACTTGTTTCACTCTGAGCTGGAACACGTCAGCACTTGGGAATTTCTCCCCCAAAAGGGTTTCCCAAACAATCCAGTTCAGACAGTGCACAAGTGTTTAAATAATACTGCTAAGTGCTGGTATGTGGTACTCAACATTATGATACAAACCCATGGAAGCAGAAATTAGAAGTTAACTACAGAATGCAACACTTGAGAGCCCAAAGACACACATGTGAGCACAAACAGACGCACCAGCCACTAGATAAACAGGGAAGTCAAAACAATTGGATTTGATGTTTTCCCATAAAAGGCTTCCCCAGAGAGCACGGGCTGCGGGAGGGAGCCCCTCTCCAACAGGCAATGTCAGAACCAGTCAGCCTGGCTTTCTGAAATTTTCAGCAAAAATAAAATCCTGCTAGAGAGATATAAAACTAGAGAAGCGAAGAGCCAGCTTCCTTTCACGACGCTGCGCTTGAACCTGAACTTTTCTCACCAGGGGCAGGTGTGGGGAGGGCGGTTGTGGTCAGCCCTCATCCGACTGCTCACATCCCACGTTCCAGCCACCAGGTGCACTCGGGACCTGGAGTTGAGCAGCGTGGCCGGGGCAGGGAAGCCTGCTCCATCTCCCGCTCGCAGCGGGAGCTGGTCAGGATCTGGCTGAAGCTGCTGTGCCGGCACCCCCGAGCTGCGCGACTTTGGGCAAGGAAGGTGTCTGGATGCCTGGAATTGTCCGGGTGGGATTTTCTCATGCAGCACTTGGGTTCGGCTGCTGACAGCAGGGGAAACAACCACTGTGAGGTTTCCAAAGCTCCCCTGGGGCAACGGTGGGAAGTTTCTCCTCTATCTCCCACCAGAGACATACTCGGCTGCAGCCTCGAGCCTGGGGGAGTTTGAGCAGGGATCTTTATATCTCTGCAACAGATGGTGTTGCAACAGAAAGAGCACGTTATGAATCTCCTCACTTCCAGGAAGCAAGAAGGATGGTCTTGCCATGCACGAAAGGAACCGGCAATTCCTTTTGCTGAAAGATTTCCTCCTGCAGAATCACAGCGTTTGATGAAAGAAATGCCAAGAATAATTCACTTCCTCAAGCAACTCTATTTATATTCTCGCTGCAGGGAGCGTCCTGCTCACGTACCCCCTGGGGAGTCACAAGGGCTCAGGAGGGCACGGTTTGGAGTTAACATGCTTAACTCCACCTCACGAAGAGCTGCATTTCCCAGGAGGTGGGTTAGGCGGGAGACAGGCAGAGGCACCAGCCACTGTCACTGTCCCCAGGATGGCCCTGGTCCTACAGCCTTGTCACAAACAGCCCCACTGACCCACATAGGGCTTTGTAATGGGGTAAGACCCCAGTATCTGACCCCAACAACACAACTTCGGCTGCAACCTAATCCACTTCCCTTCCAGAATACCTGCAGGTAATGAGAATTTGCAAAGATTTATGGCCACAACAACCACCCCTGCTCCCCCTCGCCAGCCTGGGCTGTTTCCCTGTGAAAGCAGTTTGGGTTACCTCGCTGCTCTCCAGGGGAAAAGCGTAATTAGCAGCTCAGGAGTTTTAATGCCTATGTCAGGGAGGGGGCTCGGGGAGGGGTTATTCTCAGGTTTTCTTGATGGTTGCTCCAAACTCTTTGGAAAGCCACCAGCTCCCTCCCCACTTCCCAGACCTAACTACTCTTATTATAGACTTCAAAAGGTCGGGGTGAAATCCTAGCTCGGCTATGGTGAACAGACGTATCGGTGGTGATGGTTCGGCCAGAGCACAGCCCCAGACCTCAGACTCAACATAATCACCCCCAGTAGCTCCCCGAAAGGTAGCAGAGCTGAGGGCAGGAGGACGGGATACGTCCATCTGGATTTGCCAGATCCGACCTCAAAGGAGTGGTTTAAGCAGGGTGAATCTACTGCTTCTCTGAAGAGTATCACAATTTTTGCCATAAATGGCCTCTCACGCCAGGCAGCTGGAGCTTCGCGCTGCTTTTCACAAGCTCCAGCTCTATGAATTTAACTGACAAAATCTTGGACAGTCGAGGCCATATTTCAAAGATTGCTCAGCACCAGCAGGCAAGGCTGGGGAGTCCCAGGCTCCAAGCACCCCAGGCAGAGCCATGGGGTGGATGAGGAAGGTGCTGACCCCCTCCAGCCTCCTGCACCCCAGGGACCAGGGTGTGAAGCGGTACTGAAGAGGGTACTGAGGGGGTCTATTGACTTCTGGACCTCCTCCATATATCCTCATGCCGACCACAGGATCGGCCAAGAGAAGAGCCCAATAAAATCTTGAGTAATTATTTCTAATGGGAATGGGGCTGCCATCTCCTTACATGCCAACTTGGAAGCTCACCCCATCATCAGGAACAGATATGAACCCTGGATACGAGCTTCTCCGTTCACAGAAAACAGAACTGATGCGTATAGACGCAAAATGCTTAAAAATCACCAAAAATAACAACCCTTTGGGGTCTATTTAAGGAGTAAGGGGGGAAAGAGCCCAGCCCCAGCTCTCTGTGGTTAGTTCTTGCTAACACACGCATCTGAACAGTGCCATCTCTGGAAGGTGTCATCCTTCAGGTGTGCACACTAGATGGCACAGCTCTACCTCGCCTTGAGAGGACAGCAAGCCGAAGCAGTGCCAAGGCTGCAGCACCTCTGCCAGCAGCTCTGGTGGGGTTCACCTCCTTTGGGAGTTATTTAACCCACAGCACAGCCCAACAAGCTCAGACTCCATGCAGCACCTCGTCTCTGTGCTGCCACATCCCAACCCTGCCGTCTCCCCTCTGCAGCCCAGGGCAGCGACTTCCCTCCCGCTCCACAGGTGCGTAAACTGAGGCACATCAAGACATGTCTCCAGCAGCAGGGTGTCAACCTTCAAACTATGTCAAACATTCACCAAAATACTTTGGAATATCTGAGTCCAGATCACGCACAAAGGCAGTGGCAAAGCACGTGAGCACTAGAACCAGTTACTGTCTTTAACAACAGACTCAGCGCCCTGAGCCCTGCTGTCAGCATTCCAGCGAGCTCCTTCTCCCCCTTGCTCTTCCCCAGCAGGGCGAGGTCTCTTCAACCACCCATAATCCCACCTCCATCTCCAAGACTCCTTGGCTCAACTGACCAACCCACTCTCCACCATCTTTCTGCCTGTCTCAGCCTATCTCCACCCATTGTTTACCTGCACTTTGGGGTCAAGACCATCTTTTGTTCCCTTTTTATACAGCACCTGGCACCACAAGCTCAGTAGGGGAGGTGTCTGATTACACAGCTAATAAATAAACAAGGACCTTGATCCTCTTTAGCATGTCCAAGACTGCATTTTCCAGAAAAACTGCTGCAGGCTGCGCTTGATGCTATTAAGTAATTCAGATGTGTTTGGGAAACGAGTTGTTCCCAGGACGAGGAGCAGGCGCTACTAAGCCAGACTTTCCTATGGGCAGGCGTGCGCACAGCAGCGAGCAGATAACGCAGACTGGCTCAAACTCCATGTCCAACAGCACAACCCACATTCTGGGCTGGACACACCCTGAACACAGCCGAAGACCTGGTGTTTCCTGCAGAGGCTGCAAGGACGGGTGAAGAAAGGTGGGGGAAATGATCACTTCAAGGCAACTACTGCTGCAGCAACTCCCTCCTGCAGAGAGTTGTGCAACAAGGTCTCTCCTCCTTTGGCCAGCTGGTCCTGCTCCACCTTTCATGAATCGTACTCGATCCCTGGAAGTCTCCCCAGTATCACCCACTTATTTCTGTCCACCACACGCACGCTCCCATCCTCATTTCCACCCTTATAAAGCACTCCCAGACTGCTCTGCTGAATTACAACGACTGCAAAACCCGAGGGACCTTCAGGCCATTCGCTGCTACAGAAGCAGCCCAACTCCTCTGTCCCCAGGACTCTGATTTCACTGTGATTTGAGGAACAGAGGACGTGAAATGGCACAAGGTGGGATGCAGCTGCTCACAGCTGCTGTAAGCACCCCCCCAAACACCCTTCCTCTTCCTCCTCCCCATCCTCTTCAGCAACGGAGACATTCTCTGTTCCCTTTGACTCAGAAACATCAGTGGCTGCCTTCACTAGAAAGAAAAGAAAAAAAGCCTTGGAGAAAAATCCCAAGGGACATTAATTAGGAGAGAGAACTCCCCAGCTCTGGAAGCATCAGGGAGGGGCGATACTTAAACTCCCAACCTGACGGAGTAACTTTGAACCATCTTTCATCTTCCCCTGGATCGGGTGTAATCTAATGACATTAGCTTGGCTCCGCTCTAGTGAAATTGGCATCGGTGCTGCAGCGGCAGGGAGATTAAAACATATGAAATAAATGTTCCTGAGGTGACTGACAGTCTAATGACATTCCAACAGGCAGCTCAATCAGCACGAGACTAACAAAGGATCAGAGGGAACCAGCCAGACTCGCAATATCACCCGCAAATACAGATTTTTTTTTTAATCCAGACATTTTTTTTTCCCTTGACTGGCTTAGTCCCTCTTCTTGGGAGTTTTCCCCAGGCGGCACGCAGCCGTGTTCGGTGTGGGGGGCAGCGGTTGAACTCCACTAAAACCCGCGCTCACCTGCTATTGAACTCTGTTAGCTCAATAGCCCTGTTCAGGGCTGGAGCGGAGACTTCTGTGCTGGGAGGTCAATGAGAGCATTGTGGGCTGCCCCCTCCCTCCTTTTGTCCCTGTACGAAGAGCGGACTGGTAAACCCATAACGGGGAAAGCTGCTTTCAGCACACAGCATCCCTTGATAGTCAACCCACACGCGAGCACACACGGAGGTGTCACCCTTACCAAATTAAACCACTCAGACTGGTTTTTATAAAACCAGCCTCTCGGCGGGACAGCTGCCCTCTTACCCAGGTGCTGCTCAGGCTGGAAGAGCTGAGCCATTATTCCGCTTGATTTAAGGGACAGTGTTTTCGCGCATTGTGTGGCATCCCAGGCGGTGGCGGGACTTTCACGTGCCAGCCCTCGCCTCGTGAGCTGCTGCCCTACAGGTACAACCACCCAACTGGCCCCTTCTGGAGCTTCATCCTGCTGCTTTAGCCACAGGTCAGCCCTGCTCATCCTACCCTCACACTGTGTAACAGTTACCAGAGCCGCTCTTTTGTTTCCAGGAGGAACCAGGGTTCTCCTCGTCCCCAAGACCCCATAGCCACCCTGACATGGTCCTGGAGTGGAATCTGTGTGACAGCCCAACTCCATGCTAGTGACAATGGCACCGAGCATCAGCCGTGAGGGCTGCCTGGCTCTTCGTTCGCAAGCTCGCGTCGCCACAAACAGCCAAGAGCTTTGTGTTCCCTTGGACCGGGCACCCGCTGCCTGTGCCGGCTTCCTGCGGGCGCTGAAAGCAAACCCAAGTGTTTATACCTTGTAATGATGCTGTTTAGTCTGACTGCTGGGAAACAGAAATGCACGTGAAACCTAAGCCTCTGATGCCAAAGATAAGAAATCAGAACTGCTGGCAAACATCTGGCCATTTCCCCAGCACTGAACCCTCATCAAAGATCACAGCAAACCCATGGAGAGAGACTTTTTTTTTTTAAGTGAGTAACAGGCTGGTAACTGGTACCAGTGGGCTGACACAGCAGTTCTGCCATCACACCAGGACTCCGTGTGTTAGTAAAGATTACTCATACACGCCAAGGCAGCAAGATTAGGTCCCGAAGGAATAATCCCATACAAAGAATTCGCTGTACCTCAGCCTCCACAGGGCTGGTAAGAAAGATGAAATTCAGTGCATCAAATACCACAACAAACTGCGGCAATTAATGGGAGAGCTCACGTACCAAATGCTAAAACATAATGATCACACAAACAGCCCACAGGGAACTCCTCGAACGGGGAAGAGCTGCACGAGCAAGACCAAACCTTTGGAAAATTAAAGCCCCCACACCAAGGGCTGTACTATGCCCGAACTGCCCATGGCTTCTCCTCCATTCAGGGCTGCGCTCCTTGCTCAGGCACGCTTTCCAGAAGCGGGTCTATCCCACTGCCATCTGCTCCTCAAGGCTTCGAGAGCATTGGTGATAAATGAGCTTTTCTGCATAGCCACCATTAATTTGAGTGGATGCCACCCCAAAGCCATGTGTTTATTTTTCAAAGTCAAGCCTTGATTAAAAGTTCTTGAGGTTTTTCAGATTCATTTCTAACGTTTCCTTTCTGATACAGGGTCAGCATGTGGAAATTGGATAAGCGCACACTAAAAATATAATTCTGTAGACAGCTCCAGCCCACACAAAAGGAAATCTTTCTTCTTGGAGAACTGCCTGCAAAAACCCAGCGTGTTTCTGACACCGGCGGATACACAAGGAAGCTCATCACTTCCACGTGTTAAGACTTTTACATAAACACTCGGACTGCCAGTACTATCCTACTCCACATTTCAATACTGTCACCACAAGCTGAGCCCAAAGCATCCTCTCCTCTCTGCTAATAGTGGGCTTGACATGAAAGTAAAACAAGCTGCGGAGGTACCCGAAATCGTCTCCTTTTTGCTTGTTCATTCAAGAAAGCCACAAACACAGACACAATCTGCAAAAGAGCAGTTTCGCCCCCACCCCAACCAACCCTCTCCATAGGAATCTGCCTGAAGACTCTCCTTATTAACTTGAAAACACACAAGGAAAACATCTAAACAACAGTGATGAGAATCCTGCCCCTTGGCTTTAACCTTTACTGTCTCATTGTAAAGGGGACACCTTTTATTTGGCTTAATGAAACACTAATTAAGTGGAAGAAGAATCCCAACTACCTTTCTGCATATTCCTTAGGCAAGGCGAGCATGTGGGCTGCGCTCCCGAAACTGACCTTTTAGGTTATTCCGCATCGGGCTGCTGAAATAGTTACATGGGAAATACGTTTTTCTTCTCCTCACCAAATACAGGAAAGTGGCTTTTAACGGCTGCATCTCTGGGCTGGGAGGTGCTGGGTGGGGGGGGCGGTGATGAGATG
>NW_010429143.1:0-6608 GCF_000710305.1 Buceros rhinoceros silvestris
GACTGGGTGACCTTGAAAGGTCCCTTCAACCTAAACCCTTCTGTGATTCCATGATTCTACAGGCTGCACCAATCCACCAGCAGAAATGACACAAAGCAGGTTTGTGTGATATCTTACAAGAGAAACAGAAGCCTGTATTTTAATTCAATCTTATGTTCATCATTTTTCTCTGTGTGTAAAACTACGTAGGTTTTTTGGGTAAGGGTGTAAGTAAAATGCTGGAGATGGCTCTTGTCAAGAAGTGGATTGGGTCTCATCTGCTTGTTGTCCCTCCGCATATCAAAGGGTGCATTTACAAATAGGCTCTTCCCAGAGCTGCCTGGTTCTTTGGTGCTGTCCCTGGGACAGGCAGCCCAGGCCAGCCCAACATTGATGGCTATTGGTGTCCCTGTTCAGGGTGAGGTGAAGGTCACTGATGGCTATGGGTCCCCTCATTGGGGCAGAATGAAGGAAAGCATCAGGAGACTAGCAGGGACTGGATCAAACAGGGACTGCACAAGATCTCAGATTTTTTCTATGTACTTCAGTCCTGTGTCCCTTGTAAGACAGAGTCCTCCCTTTGGTTTAGGTGTTCAAACACTCTTGAGATGTCTACCTCAAGTAAGTTGTGAAATCATGCTGGAAATGAGGGCTGTGCTTTGTTATTTGGCTCATCTGCAGATCTTCATCCATTTTCAGTTAGAAGCTACTCAGTGTTGGGTTTGACCAAAAAAAGCACTTGGGGTTGGAGTTCAGTCAACACTTGGAATTGGCTCATTGCTGGTATCAAAGCATTTTGCAAACCTCATACTTTCACATGGGCCACCCATGCGGGATGGCTGCAAACTCGAGCTGGAATCAGGAACACTTCACCCTGTGGGAAGTGTCCCTTTGTCTGACAGCTGGAGGGAACAGGGGCAGCTTTCCCTGACGGGTGGGGAAAATGCAGCTTCTGCCCCAAGCCTGGGGGATACTCCAGGTAAGCAAGACACTGCCTGATTAGGCCGTGGTTCAGCAAAGCCCTTCTCCTGGAGCAGGGTAAGGTTGAAGAGTGCCTTTAAGAGTTCATAATTTTCTTAAGAGCTTAGCAGAGGCAAGCCTTAAATTCCTAAGCTGACCTGGAGGAGGAAGATGTTCAGAAATGCTGTTTAGTCACTTACTTCAGCTTAAATGATACAAAATGAAGCATGATTATGGAGAAGGAAATGTGTTTTGTCATTTGTTTTGTTGCTTCAGTGCACATGGAGATAACTGAGAGCAAAATAAGGTTTGCGGGAATTTTTGCCATTTACTTTTTTGGAAAAAACCGCAAGGGTGAGTTAGAGCCCATCCCATGAGGCGCTTCACGTCCTCTGTTTCTCTGAAAACCACAGGGCTTTACATCTTCCTGGAGCAAGGTGTGATGAGCAAAGCCCTGGGAACTCTGCCTCAAGGACAGGAAGAGCTTTTCCATCCACCAGCAGCAATAACAGGATGGAGTTGTGTGCAGGTTAAATCCTCAGCAAAGCACTGGGGACGTTTCCAAACAATGAGGGCAATTACCCAATGAGGTATCAGGCTCCACTTGCTGGAGTTATTCAGAAGAAGGGAAGTCAGAGCACTGTGGGGAATGACCTTGGCTCTTGCACAGGTGCTCTGTGTGACATTGGGTTGCACCCTGCTGCTCCATGCACTGTGCTCCCAAAGGCCTCCTTTTGCAGGCATCGGACCTGCTCCTGGTAATCAAGAAAGGAGGATTTAGCTCCTCTGAAGTCATTTCCATTGCTAATTTCTAGGCTTCTGTTGAGAACACCTGGGAGGATGTGCTGCTTCTGTGGCCCATACCGGGGATTAATCCGTTAACGGGGATCTTCAAAGCAATTAAAATGTTGGGCTTGTGACTGGTGTGTTTCTCTGTGGTGCCTAAAGATGGTTTCAAAGATGGTTTTAATTATTGTTTTAAAGTTTCTACTTGCTTTCAGTATCTGCCCAGCTTCCACACTGGAGCTGTAAGGAAGAATCAGTAATGAGATGGGGATTGCAGAGGACAGCAATCTTTCTGCCTCCAATCATAAAGCAGGAGATCCGCTGGATGTTGTAGCTTTATAGCCCCAAACTACTTGTGCAGTTTGATTGAAAAGACCAAAGAAATCTGGGAAAATAAATCTTTTTGGTGGAAGATTCCCACTAACTCCCACAAAAGGCTGGACGAGCTCTCGGGAGATCTTCCAGCAAGTTGAGGTTTTGTATCTGCAATATCACAGAGTAACAGAATCATTTGGGTTGGAAAAGCCCTTCCAGCTCCTCCAGTCCTCCCATTCCCCCAGCACTGCCAGGTCCCACTAACCCCTGGCCCTCAGCACCACCTCCACACCGCTGGCAAACCCCTCCAGCCATGGGCACTCCACCACTGCCCTGGGCAGCCTGGCACACGCCTGCACAACCCCAACGGGCAACAAATGCCTCCTCAGGGACAACCTCAACCTCCCCTGCAACAACTGCAGGACAGTTCCTCTTGTCCTGGTGCTTGTTCCTGAGGAGAAGAGACCAACCTCCACCTCATTGCTCCAACCTCCTGTCAGGGAGTTGTGACAGCCAGAAGATCTCCCTGGAGCCTCCTTTGCTCCAGGATCACACACACACACACACACACACACACACACACACACACACACACACACGCACCCCAGGTCCCTCAACCACTCCTCAGCGCACTTGTGCTCCAGACCCTCGTAGTATGTGTGTCTGAGATATTCCAGTATAGAACAGGCAGGAATATGCTTCAAATAGCAAGATGTCTACTGGTTTAGTCTTGGCAGTGGTTAACATAATCTTAAAGGTCTTTTCCAACCTGAGAGATTCTGTAAGTCTATGTCATTAAAGAGCAAAACCACCTCTTCTGCTCAAGGTTCACCTTGGTGTAGTGCAGAGATATCACTGCAGCTCTCTTCCTCTACGGTTGACTGCCACTCTCCCAGCTCTCCAGCATGTCAGTATTTCAGGGTCCTTGAATGTGCCTTGCATGCTTGGACTCTCTCTAGTGCACTGTGTTTGCTGCTCCTCAACATCTGTAGCTGCTCTCCTAACCCTGAGAGCATAGTGCTGAGCTGGAGAGTCCATTCTCCCATGAACGAGTGCTTTGCCTTTGTATATGGGGGACACCCTTACACCCACAGAGGACCATTTGCTCCTCACGTAACTTTTTAGGGCAGCTAAAACAAATACGCAACTTGGGACAACTCCCAGACAAGCATCCCTGCTGCGATCTCCCAGCTCCTCAGTTGCTGAGAATTAACACCACTAACTTACAGCAAGTCCTTGCACTAATCCTTCCTGTTAATTCCTTATCTCTGCTTCACAACAGTGGCTTTGAGAGTCCTCATCTGCGAAACTCATCATCTGTTTGTCAGGAAGTTGCCCTTTTGCCCGCCCTTTGCTCGCGCACTGCAAAGCTGCGTGAGGAGCACGGGGGAAGGCGATGGTTCAGGGGAGCAAAGGCTTGACCTGAAAGTGGGTTTGTGGTGTGCACAAAGGAGAAATCACTCCAGGCTGGAGAACTGCAGCCTCCCAGCTGGTGGGTGTCAGCACTGGGCATCCCGACTCCCATGGCTCTTTACTGAGCAGGCTGAAGATATCTTTTTCTCAAGGAGTAAGAGTTCAGCCAACGGGGAATTTGCTGGAGTGTTTCCTTCCTGTAATAATAAAAAAAAAATGCATTTTTGTGATTGAAACAAAAAGGACATTGAAATTGCGACCGCGGCAAACTAATAAATTAACTCTTCATGGCTTCCCAGCTGCTTTAGTATTTGTTTTAGCAGAAGACCTACCAGCAAGCTTCGGGGAAGGGAACCAAAGCTGTGTTTACTCAGGCCAGGTGTGTTCGTAAGAACTGCTGTAATCACTCCCCGCTGCAGCCCTCAGCCCATGGGTGGTGGGGGAAAGACATGCAGGTTTCCATGTTGCTCCCAGCCACCCCAGTAGAGTCCACCCCGCAAAGGCAGGAGATGCAGATGGTATTTATTGAGGTTCAGCTGAGGCTGGATAATGATGGCAGAGCCACGTCCTTTCTCCCAAGGGATTGTAAGACCCTGGCAACTCTGAGAAGCTCAGCAGGAGGGATCGCTGCGACAGCGGCAGGTTTGTCCTCTGCATTAGCGGATGTTCACTGTCACTTGAGCACATCACCCAAGTATCAGTGTGAGATACAGATTTTCTAGGGTCAAGATGCTTCATTTAGAGTTTACTTAGGAAGCATTTCTTTACTGAGAGGGTGGTCAAACCCTGGAACAGGCTTTCTGGAGATGTGGTCGATGCCCCCAAGCTGTGTTTAAGAGGCATTTGGACAATGCCCTTAATAATACGCTTTGGCTTTTGGTCAGCCCTGAAGCGATGAGGCTCTGAAAATGTTTTTACTTTGTCTTTTGCAACAACTTACTTCTGCCATTGATTGACCCATCCCCCAGCTGGTTCCTGAGCCAGGTGGGATGAGGATCATCTTCCCTCTCTCACCCTGGACAATTTAAATAAGACATCTCTCATTGGATGGCTGCTGCTAGCTGAGGCAAAATCTACTGTATTTACAACAAACCTCAGTGTTCGGTTGTTTAATATTTGCAAAATCCTGATGCTTCATCCTTAATGGTGGATGCCCCACCCCTGGCACCATTGCAGGTCAGGTTGGCTGTTGGGGCTCTGAGCAACCTGCTCTTGTTGCAGATGTCCCTGCTCCCTGCAGAGGGGTTGGACTGGATCAGCTCAGAAGGTCCTTCCAACCCAAACCATTCTATGTCTTTAACATCCCAATGGTCACGCAATCAAGCCCTGAAAAGATAAAGCCTAAAAGCACACATTCTGCCCTTCTGTAAAGGAACCGTTCAGAAGAGCTCACCACTCCTAAAGAGTTAATTCTGCACAAACATTGAAGGAAAATTCAAAGCTTTACCACTACCCATTGATTCATATTTTGCTGCACAGCTTCTCTCTATGCAACAGGTTTCCCCTTTTCGTTTCAGGTTTTCCTCTGGTCCTGTTGAGGAACCTGCGTCATCCTGTCTACCTGCTGGTGGTGTTGGCTCAGGTCAACCTCTCTGCCATGGTTGCTGGTTTAGCAACGTTCATGGCCAAGTTCTTAGAGAGACAGTTCTCCCTCACGGCGTCCTTGGCCAACATGATCATTGGTAAGTGCTGCTGTCAAAGCTTGCCAGCACCTCTTAAAAATTAATCTAGGGATTACTAAGAAGCATCTTTCCCCTCCAGAGCTGCCGGTCTCCTTCCATACCTACAGGAGGTCCTTGCTCATGGGGTTTCTCAGCTACTAACTACCTTCCTTCTTTTACATTGCAGCCCGAGCTTGCTAGAATAAAACATTGAAGTTGTTTCAGGGCAGGTTGAGGTTGGCCTTGAGGAGCAATTTCTTCCCCGTTGGGGTTGTCCAGGCCTGAATCTTGTTCTGCATTTTTCTATTAGATCGAAGAGCTTTCTGTAGTTGGAAAACTCTTCCTTGCATTGGTGTTTATGGGCTGAGAGCAACCTCTCTGTTGATTGTTAAATTGAACAGATTGCACTTCTCTGGTATCCCCATGCGAGGTGTGTTTTGCAAAACACCACGTCTGTCATAGAAACCTCCGTCGTTGGGTAATGATGACCACAGAAGTGGGCCCATTACTGTGTTGAGCAGAAATTAAACACCCTCTCCAGGTTTCATTGATATTTTCTCCTGTCTACACTGAAAAATCACATTTTCTGGATTAAATGTAGCTTTTCACTGGTCCCTACATCTTCCATGACAACCAGTTGGCCATGGGGTCCTGCTGGTTTGGCAAAACTGCTCTTTCATAGCATTATTCCACCATCTCTGGAAAACCTTGGTCTCCTCCACGTCACCGATGCTGAAAAATAGGAATTGGACAACAAATCTTCTGGGTCTTTGCTATAATGAAGGGACTGACAGGGCTCCGAGGATGGAAAACAAGGACCTGCTTTTCCCCAGGTGCTGTGAACATCCCTGGGGCGATGGTCGGGATCGTGGTGGGTGGTGCCGTCCTGAAGCGGTTCCAGATGTCCCTGAGGCAATGCAGCGCCATGTGCGTCCTCGGCATGTTCCTCTGCCTGCTTGTGGCTTTCCCTCTCCTCTTCCTTGGCTGCCCCACACAGAAGGTTGCGGGTGTTACCTACAGTGAAAGGTACCAACAGTTCCAGCTAAGCTGGGCATGGGTGGGTCATCCCCAGGGCTGTGGGTACCCCTCATCCCCACCAGAACTCCTTAGATGGTGGGGTGGATGTTCAGGAGAATACCCAGAAATGGGTTTATTCCCTCTTGAGAAACAGTTAATAGTGATTGAGTAAGGCTAGAAATTAATGTTTTGGAGAGTAAACACTGAATTCACTGCATCTTTACTCTTTCATTGGCTGGTGGTGAAACCCGCAGAGAACACTTTTTTTGGCAAAACCAAAGCAGAATATTAAAATCTTTTGGCAAATAATTTAGGCAGGGGCCAGCTCTGGGATCCCACCTTCAAAGCTGTGGCTGCTCCCCCACGATGCAGCTAAACTGTCAGGAGTTTTTTGCTCTCGAGGCTTCATCCAAGTTGCTGTAAATTCACATGTTCAGCATCCCATGGTCTCAGTGGAAGCTGGTCTGAGCCCTCAGC
>NW_010429143.1:6745-11365 GCF_000710305.1 Buceros rhinoceros silvestris
CCCGCCCACAGAGTGGTGTTGCACTACCCCAAGACATCGCGTTTGGGGCCAAATATGAAGGAAGTGGGTGATTCTCTTGACTGTTTGTGGTCAAGAGGTTTTGCCCAGGCGGAGCAAAGGCTTGGGTGGTTAGAGTGGAATTTCTGTAGGTCCTCAATTAAATACAGGGATGGGTTTTTTAAGCAATCTAGTGTTTCTTTGCTAATCTCTGTTGACATTCAGTGTATTTTCTATATAAGAAGCATATTAATGAGGCTCAATACTGTGTATTAATATTTTCTTCCTGCTGTAGCTCTGAATTTGGACACCACGCCTTGGAGTGTAATCTCCAGTGTAAGTGCCCCGAGAAAGCCTACAACCCCATCTGCGGCTCTAACGGCATCGAATACATCTCGCCCTGCTCCGCCGGCTGCACTGTTGTATATATCGATGCAGACAGCTCGGTCCTGGTGAGTCATTGCTGCTGCACTGGTATCCTGGCTTGGGGTGGCTTGTGAGGGGTGACCAGTGTAGAGCTCAAGACTGGCAGCTAGGTTTTCTGATGTTCCTTAGTGTGGAACAAGCTCTGCATGACCCTGTGGGATGAGCAGGGGAAAGTTGAGAACGTCCCAGGAAAACTTCTTGCAGATGGTGTCTCTCAGCACTCTCCAGTATAACACAGCCCTTTCCCAGTATAGGTCCTTGGCCACAGCAGCGAGGATAAACCTTTTAGGTATCCAACCTTCTACGATGTCAATGTGTCCTTCCCCATCCACTGCTCCACCCCAGCACAGGCTTTGCTCCACAAACCCCGGCTCCATATCTCTGCTGCTACCCAGCAGCTTGAGTGGGTGATGCAAGGACCTTCTGCTTTCCTTCACCCCTGAATGATGACCAGCAAGGTCACCTTTCTTAGCTGTGTTTCCTGTGGTGGGACAGGAGAACGGGCAGTCTGGGAAGGGCCAATCACAGCACCTAGCCTGAGCTGCAGTCCATGGATGCCTTTTGTACCCAAGGAGTGCTTTCTGCATGGGGTAAGCCAGCCCAGGTCCAGTCTCCTGCTCTGAATTCCCCATGTGTGTTCCTTGAATAGGGACCTACCAAAAGCAGGCTCCAAATTTAGGCATCACATGCCTGAAGTTCTCTGCAGCTGGATGGAATCCGAGTGTTTCCATCTTTCCAGGGCTGTGAAGGCAAAATACCAATGCAGCTGGTGCTCATGTTTGCATACCTCGATGTCTTGCAGCAGGCATCACCCAGACTGCTCACCCAAGAGTATTCGCTTGAGCTTGACCCAAAATACTGCTAAAAGCCTAGAGTAACCAATTTATTTATTTTTCTTGCTGAAGCAAAATGGAAAACTGCACTTGGCCCGAACTTCTTCCTGCAGTGGGGGGAAATACCAGCGTACAACGTTCAGCTGGTACCTACAGCTGTGAAACAGCCGGAGTGTTTCCATCCTGTCACTTGTTTTAGCTGTGCTACATCTATGGATGAAGGGAGGGAAGGTAAATCCAGCATCTGGGGACTTGGGGAGCAACTCTGAATGCTCTGGGCAAGCCAAGCCTGGAGGGACCCCTGCCCCAGCACACTCATTTAGCATGAGATGGGTCATTTGGTGGGAGAGTCCTGGTGCAGGAGGGAGAGAAATGGGGTTTGCTCTTGACTTGCAGACCTGGCTGCTTCCACCACAACCCCAGCTGGGCTGAGTTTTCACAGCTCCGCCTCTCTGTTGGGTCTCCAGGCAATACAAATAAATAGTAAGGAAATCTTTAGCGGTCTAAGTACCTATCTGGAAAACATTAGTAAGCCATAGAGGATGAGTAGTTTTCTGCTGCGTTCTTGGCACAGGCTATAATGGCAGCATGGGACTGCCTGGGCACTTTTTAGCAGCGTTTTGTTAATTAACAACACTTCATTTTAATAACAATGAGGTTTTCTGCCAGAGCTTAGTCCCAAATGTGCTGTTCTGCATCTCTGTGCCTGCCTTTTGTACAGCAGATTCTTTTCAACTGCTTCTTCCTCCTCAAAGCTGCCTCCAGACCCTTCTGTGCTCCCCGAACTCGACCCACTCCTGCATTCATTATGTATAATTACATGTAGCCACAGGCTACAGCAAGATCAAAGCTCCCTTGGTGGTGCCAGGCAAACACTGCTTGGTACAGCAGCATTAGCTCTTCCTTCAGCGCCGAGATAAATTGTTGAATCTTCTTTCCACTTATTGATGCATCTCGACCCAATTTAAATTGTGTGAGAGATTCTTCCGCACAGGGACCGTGACTCGGTATGCTGTTATAAATGCCAAGATATGTTGGAGCTGAATCTCCCTGGGATCGGGGGGTTCATGGCACACAGCAATGTGGCTACAGATGCTGAGCTCCACTCCTTGATTGTGCTGGACTAGGAGGGACTTGTGGTACTCTTTGCCCACTTCTTTCCATGTCCCAAATATCCCGGCTTCTAGAAACTGGAATGTTTGGGACGTGGAAAGAAGTAAGGCCCCAGCAATGCTGGGAGGGTGGAAGCCCTCTGCTGGGAGGCCAGGGGAGAGAGTTGGGGGTGTTGAGGCTGGAGCAGAGAAGGCTGCGGGGAGACCTTAGTGCGGCCTGTGAGTGCTGCCAGGGGCCTCTGAGAAAGCTGGGGAGGGGCTTTGGATCAGGGGCTGTTGGGCCAGGACAAGGGGTGATGGGTTCAAGTGGAAGAGGGAGATTGAGACCAGAGAGAAGGGAGAAATGTTTGATGCTGAGGGTGGTGAGACCCTGGCCCAGGTTTCCCTGGGCGAGAGGTGGCAGAAGCCCCATGGCTGGCCCCATGTCATGTCAGGTTGTCCCTTGTGTCTCTGAGCAAGCTGCTCTAGTTGCAGATGTCCCTGCTCCCTGCAGGGGGTTGGACTGGGTTACCCTGAAATGTCACTCCCAACCCAAACTATTGTATGAAAAATCTACAACTTTGTGCTCAGCTTTGCTGCAGCTTTTCCAGAGGAGGCTTGCACAGTGAAAGCTTAATTTTAACACTCACTCGAAAACTCTTTTACAGTGAAAGCAATTTGCTTTCATCCCTCTGCTGTCAGCCAGGTTGGATCTGATCTTGTCAGCACATACCCTAAAATCTGGGATACCAGGAAGTCCCAGCTGAGGAAAAATAGTAGAAATAAGACACCGTCAGGCAGAGGTTGATGTGAGCAGATTTCTCTTTCAAGGAATCAGTTGCTAAATGGTGCTGTTGGGGTTGTGTGATGCACAGCCCTGAAAACCCAGGACTTCCTGTCCCTGCCCAGAAACCACAGCCCTGGTTTCCGGGCTGCTCATTCTCCTCTCTGCACTTCACCAGGTAGATTTTCCCAGCCCAGGAGCTGTGTCAGCCTCGTGGCACTGCTGCCTAGATGATGCATCTCACAGAGATGAGCCACCAGCAATTTTGGGGCTTGTCCCCACTACCTGGAGGTTTCTGCAGGTGGAATCATGCACTCTGCTCTAAAATCCTCTGAGGTTTTGTATTAAAGGGACAGAGCCCTGCCCTGTGCCTCCATCACATGCATCTCCAGCCCTTTTCCTCCATTTGGCTTTGTGTGAGTGCCCTCAATGTTGTGACTCCAACTCTCTGTAAAAGGTGGTGGCTACACAGATCACAGAGCTTTAATTTATCTAATCACTTTTTTGTTAATTGCTTTTTTGTTAACTGCTTTGACCCAAATTCATCTCAGCTATCGTAGGCACTTATCTGTGGTGGGTTCTCTGGAGACCCACCTCTCCCTCCATGGCTGCAAAAGGAGACCAGATGATGAATTTTCTTTAGTTTGTCTCAGATGGCTGAAGAAGATAAATCCCGGTCTTCATTTAAAATATTAAATCCTTTTTTTCCTGGAGATGGGAGGAAGGATTGTGACCCCTTTCATCCCAAATCTTCTCCTGTGCTCTCAGTTGGGAGCAGTTCCTTGTGGGTCTCTTTTCTGGACATCATCCATGCCACGTGCCTAGGCAGTGATGCGGGAACGAAGATTTGGGAGACCTTGGGCCGCCTCTGGGATCACCATTCTGCAAATCTGTCCCGCTCCAGCAACAATAAGATCATACCCATTTTATTTAAAGTCCTATTCCGAAAACAAGAGGTTTCTTGTTTAAAAAAAAAAAAAAAAAAAAAAAACTGCAGCGGGACCTTCGGTGGAGTCAAAACTTTCTCCTTTTTGTACCAACCAATTTCCCTGTAATCTCAAGTGCTGTTTACAAATCGCAATACCCCCGGACCGTACGGGATTTGCATCTCACCGCGCGCTGCGTGGAGCCCTGCCAGCTCCCGGCAGTTCCTGGTGACTAAATTCTGGAGAAAAAGTACAAAATACATCTCCTTCGCCCCGGGCCATCTTCCCTTTGCTAACACCATGGCAGTTATTTATGACCTGCTCTCAAAGGTGAGGTTTTGCGTTTTCCCCTAGCAAGTGTTTTTTGATTTCATACTCCCCTGAGCTTGGGCTCCGGCTTGGATTGCCAGCTCTGCTCTACATGTAGCCCCTGGATGAAGGGTCTCACTGCAGGAGACAAGCTGGGTACTGGTGACAGAGCCCAGGCTGCTCCCCTGGAGGTTTCCTCTAAAAGATACAACACAGGTGAGTAAACTCACATTAGCCTTGAGTATTTTATCATC
>NW_010429143.1:11463-16808 GCF_000710305.1 Buceros rhinoceros silvestris
GGGGGGGGGGGGGGGGGGGGGGCGGGGGCAGATTTTTCCACGCCAAGAGTGCAAATTTATTCAGGATGCCAAAGCGTTCAGCTGGCAAATGAGGATGTTGGGATAAACCCCTTTGTAAGCATCACCAGTGAAACACGGGACTGGAAGCATGAGCGTGGAAGGCTTGGTGCAGTGGGTAGGGAGGCATTGCTGGAGCTCACACCATCAAGGCAGGAAGGCATCTGGGTTGGGCGCATTCCCAGGTGCCTCTGGAATTGGGGGAAGATGAACCGAGGTACCACCGTAGATGAACCATGGTGCTGCGCCGGCCCCAGCTTCCCCATCAGCTGTGTGACATCCTAGTGATGCCTGTGGGACATGGTGGGACTGGGACCTCCTTCTGGAGATAGCAGCGTGTTGGAGGCTGGAAATGGGGACGGGAATGTGTGTTTCCTCATCCACTCAGTCTCTTATCCCTGGCCAGCTTCATTGTATGTGCTAATTACTGCTAATTATTTACAGACAAAACCTAAACACCATCCGTCCCTTTGGCAGCTGGCAGCTATCCCTGGGATCTCCAGAGCCTTGAGCAGATGAGCAGCCTCTGGGTTTTCTCTCCTCTTTGCAGAACTACACCAACTGCAGCTGCATCTCTGAAAAGGGGCTCGCGGGGTTTGCCAAGCCTGGGCCCTGCGGCACCAGCTGCTCCCACCTCTTCCTGCCGTTTGTGGTCCTGTCCTGCCTGGCCGGGATCCTTGCCAGCACTTCCCACACACCGTCCTTCATGCTTATCCTCAGGTGAGCAGACAGGGTTGGCCATGGTCTAGGTGCAGACAGAAAAGGCATCCAGAGGCAGCGTTTGGAAAACTGAAGGGTCTTTGAGTTGAGGAGGAAGGTTTTCTCCAGCAGAGGGACTGGAGGGTTAAATTAGCTCTATACTGCACCTTGTGCCCAGTTCCTCCCATTGCTTTTGCATGTTTTTTGCGTGTGTTGGTGCAGGGGCTTCCGTGCTCATCTGGCAATGCATGTCATTGTCCATTTGGGCAGGACAGAAACACTGAACATCTCGAGTTTTGAAGCAGGAGAGAGACCTTCAGGACTTGCTCTTGAAGACCCTGTACTAACAGAGCTCCCCTTGAGACTATGAAGGCTCTTCCAAGGTCTCTTTGGCTGTAGATGCTGATCCCTGCAGTTAAGCAGCAAGTGGAGATTTCAGGCTGCTGAAGGCTTTATTATGGAGCCACCAGTGTTGCATGGCCAACTGCTCTTGCAGGCAATGTGGAGTTCACAAACAGGCTCAGGCAAGGAGCAGGCGGTGGGTGTCACATCATGCCAGGCCCCACAGCACCTCCACCCATCGACAGGACCGTGGGGCTCCCAGGAACCCCACATGGCCCTCAGCGCGCGCACACACACACACAAACACACACACACACACACACACACACATATTCCTGGTCTCAGCTCAACCCTCAGACCCAGCAGCCATCCTGTTGCCGCGCGCGCACACACACACACAAACACACACACACACACACACACACACACACATATTCCTGGTCTCAGCTCAACCCTCAGACCCAGCAGCCATCCTGTTCCTTCTCGCCACCCACGGCTGATACCTCAGCAACAAGATGTGCCATTAACTCAGCATTAATTTAGCACGGCAGCACTTTGGCACTTTTTAATGCAGCTCCGTGTTAAGTTGAGAAGTTTAATTATCCACTTTCCTTCTGATGGATCTCACTCGAATACAGCCTCCCTGCCCAGCATGGAGAGACAATTAGGACTCATTTCCCATGCTCCTGGAAAGGTGCCGACGGGGCTGGAGCCAGCTTGACACGAGCCCTAGGCTGGTGGGGCTGGCGTCTGGGACGGGCAAGGTTGGGGTGGTGCTGGGGGAGAGGGAAAAGCCATGGGGGAATCTCTGTATTAGTCTATAAAGGATATTTACGTTGGATATTAGGAAAAAATTATTTACGGAGAAGGTTTTGAATCGTTGGCCCAGGCTGCCCAGGGCAGTGGTGGAGTCCCCATCCCTGGAGGTGAAAGGGACAGAGGAACCATGTCGAGGGACAGGGGTTAGTGGGAACCTGGCAGTGCTGGGGGAACGTTGGGTCTTGATGATCTTAAAGGGCTTTTCCAGCCAGAACAATTTTGTGACTGTGTGTGGTTCCAAGTGCATTTCTGTGGGTGAAGCACTTTGAACAGCCACTTTTGAAGGGAAAAACTGCGGTTAAAACCTGTTTTTATCTCGACTCCCAGGTGTTATTAAATCACCTTTTATGCCACAGGTGGGCTATGTGTGCGCTGGGCAGTCAGAGAGGAGGGGGAAGCTGGATCCCCTGAGGTGCGCTGACCTGGAGGTCCTCTGCCACCCAGCCCTCACCCCTGTGCAGTCGCAGGAACCACAGCCTGAAGTAATTATTTTGGAAAACTGGGGAACCACCAAAATATACACTGGGGCATCCCACCTCAGAAAAAGCCACTTCCTCAATGGGTAAATCACTTCTCTCTTCCAGCTACAAGAAAACATCCCTTATGTTCAGAGGAGCCAGCGGTTATCTTGGTTTCTGCTTGTGTTTTACTCAAACAGATTCTTTAAATGAAAAGCAAAACCACTCAGCTGAGCCCCTCCCCGCCTCTTACGGAGTCTGGTTGGTTTTCCAGGCCAGGAAAAGGCTGTGGGAAGCTTCTAGCCCTAATGAACGAAACTTCATCAATTTTGCTGACGTCAACGGGAGCTGCCTGAGGTCCTCAGTGGTTGGGCTGAGGGATGACTTTTTGGGTGAGGTGCCATCAGGCTTCGTGCGATGCCAGGGAAGGAAACATCCATCTTGGCTGAAATGCCAGAGGGCCCATCTCCATTCTGTTTTTCAGGAGCATCCAGCCTGAGGACAAATCGTTTGCAGTTGGGATACAGTTCATGCTGCTGAGAGTTTTAGGTAAATTAAATCATGTTGAAATGTTGTCCTGGAAAATCATGGCAGCCTTTGGGGATTTGTGAGGATTTCATCCCTGAGCAGCCCCAGGGCTGCAGAAGTGCTGTTTATTCAGAGTTTCAGACTGACCAAAGCCTGTCCTGGGCCAGGGAAAGATGCTGTCTTGCAGGATCTGACGGGCTGCACATGGTGGGGAGTGGAGGAGAGGGTACATCTACACAGCTAAATGAAAGAGGGCAGGTGATAAATTTAGGTCCCAGAGGGCAGCCTTTGGCTCTGTGCAGATATTGCTGTGTTTCCCTCCAGCATATCAGCAAACCATGTCCTGCAATCCTACTAGTGGTTCTTCCTATGGTGAAAATTCACCTGGAGGCCCCCAGAACCTGTCCCTGCAGTCATGGGAAGGAGCGTGGAGGAGATGAACAGCTTGGAGCAAAGGAGGCTCTGGGGAGACCTTCTGGCTCTCAACAACTCCCTGACAGGAGGTTGGAGCAATGAGGTGGAGGTCGGTCTCCTCTCCCCAGGAACAAGCACCAGGACAAGAGGAACCATCCTGCAGTTGTTGCAGGGGAGGTTGAGGTTGTCCCTGAGGAGGCATTTGTTGCCCGTTGGGGTTGTGCAGGCGTGTGCCAGGCTGCCCAGGGCAGTGGTGGAGTGCCCGTGGCTGGAGGGGTTTGCCAGCGGTGTGGAGGTAGTGCTGAGGGCCAGGGGTTCGTGGGGACCTGGCAGCGCTGGGGGAATGGGTGGACTGGAGGAGCTGGAAGGGCTTTTCCAACCCAAACATTTCTGTCATTCTGTGATTCTACTTATTATTCCTGGGATGAGCGATGGGCCCTTGTCAAAAAGCAATGAGAAAGAAGGACTGTCTTGCATCTTGTGGGACACAAACACACAGCCAGCCCTTGGCGTGACTTTAGCACAGAGGAAAGTAACCAGGGTCGAGTCTTTCCTGGCAGAGGCGCTCCCATGACATAACAGATCTCCCTCTGCCCCTCTGCTTTCAGCATGGATGCCGGGGCCCGTTCTGTATGGCAGTGCCATCGACACGACCTGCATCCTCTGGGGGAAGAAGTGTGACCGGAAGGCAGCCTGCAGATACTACGACAATAACCTCTTCAGGCAAAGGTAGGGATGAGGGGTCAGGACACAGGCTGGGGGTGCAGGGGGGAACGAAGCATCAGGCCACCTCCAGCGTGGGATGAGTTGCTGTATATGACCACAGTAAGCAAATAGGGACACTCATGTCCTCGCCACTGAAGGTTTTCAAGATGCGAGTGGACAAAGCACTAGATAATCTCATCCAGGCTCCCTGTCCCATGAAAGATTGGACCACATGATCTTCTGAGGTCTCTCTCTTCCTGTGTGACCTCTTGTGTGATGCTGTGATCACTCATTTTACCAGCATAGGGACAACAGCCTGTCCTGACGCCTTCTCCATGGAGATAGTGCAACAGCAGGAGCGAGCCCAGCCTCAAAGCTGCCTGTGAGGTGGTGCAGGGTCCATGCAGGGTGCCCTGCGCCCTGGGGTTCGTCTTCCAACAGAATGGCCTAGCCCGACATGCAGAAGATACCAAATCCAGCCTGGGCACTGTGGGGAGGCAGGAAGGGAGCTGTAGGCGGTCTTCCATCCCCATTGCAAATCCATGACTCACTGACCGGTGGTTGTAGCAAATCCTATTCACCTCAACACCAAAAGATGTTTTTATATGCCGCCTTCTTGCCAGGAGGTTTCATCTCTTAATGTAACACCAAAGAGAAATGTATCTTGGTAGCTCCTTCTCCTCTTTCTGCCACCCATTTTGGGACCCAGGCTTGCAGCGGTTGCTTGCCCACTGCTGAATGTGCCCAAGGAGCCCATCTCCACGTTCAGTGTCTGCTGGGTACCTGGGGACATGGTGCTTGGTGCACATAGGAACTCCCTCGCTCTCCTGATCTATTTTGTTTCCATACCACAGGTACCTTGGTCTCCAGTTTTTCTTTGAGGTGTGCACTTTCCTGTGCTTTGTGACTGTGTATATGATTCTCAGACGGCAGGAGAGGGAAGCTCACAGTGCAGCAGAGACAATGGCAGACCCAGAGAAAGAGAAACTGTCGGGAAGCTCCATAAAAAGCCCAGAATCCAAAGTGTGACACCGAAAATGTGAATTGCAATCCATGTCCAGGGAGGTGAAGTCATGTGAATCACCCAACGCTTGAACTGTGAGGGATGCATGCTTGGAGTGATGGACGATGGGGCTGCTTCCTAATCTGAGTTGGGTGTACTGCTTTCCTACTGACATGAGAGTCTGTCCATACGCTGTTCTACATCTGCCTCCTCCACCTCGATGGTGCACCTTGCTCCTTCACATGTGTTAGTCCATGCACGTTAATCTTTGGACACTACGGTCTTCTGGATTTATGTCCTCCAAAGCATTTGTTCCTGCT
>NW_010429143.1:16909-20346 GCF_000710305.1 Buceros rhinoceros silvestris
CTGCTGACGGTCTCAGTGGTGCCAGCCCTGAGCATTAACCGTGTAGCTGAAGGGTTTTGTGTTTTTTAATAAATCATTCATAAGAAATGGTTTTGTACTGAACCCATATGTCTCCATGAGTGATGGTCTGTCCTTGCCCCCAGAATGTCAGCTGTGCTCGTTCCTTTTGCTCCCGTGGTGTTATATGGTCTTTATTGAAGGCTTGAAGGCTTCATCCAGCTCCCGCTGACATTGATGGGATTTTTGTCCCAGGCTGTCCCAGGATCGTTGCGAGGACCAACCACACGCTTCACCCAGCTGCTGTGTCGATGCAGCTTTGGCAGAGGGGGCAGACATGAGGCCACTGGGGAGGGGAGGACTTCAAAGGGAACCACAAGTCCAGCCCAGGAGAGAAATTCCAGTTCTCACAGACTTGTAGCACTTTGGCAGCATAGCCACATTTTGCAGCAATAATAATAATAAATAATAATAATTCTTATTTTTGTGTTACCAGTACCTGTCCCAGGAACTCACTGAAGCACATGAGTGTCAAGGCTCCTTCCTGTTTTCCAGTTTGAGTAAGGCAGAACTTCTCCCAGGGATGCAGGACCACAAAGGGAGGTAGAACTCAGCCCTCTTACAGACAGGGCAGAGTTCACGGCTGAGCCATTTGACCGCAGAGTCAGACAGCCTGCTGTGCTCCTTGAAGGGGTTTCTGTCAGCTGTAGATGGAATTGGGGGGAAAGTCGAGTCTGGTGGCATTTTGGTGCAGCTGCCTCTAATTTCTGCATTCTTCCCATTTTGGGGCTCCTTCCCACCCAGGCACAAATTGCGTTGCTGGTCTCACACCATCAGTGTGCAACCACAGACCGTTGGGTAACTTGTAATTTCTGGCACCAGAATGGAATTCAGTAGAGAAATGAGAGCTTCTAAGTTCAGCCCAAATATGCAGGAGGGAAAAGAAATACACAGTGGAGAAAGTTCCGTAACTCCTGATGCCCTGTTAAGGTCTAGAGTGTGCAGAGAAGTGTGGTGGTGGAGGGTGGAAAGGCCAGTGGTTAAGTGGCTGGTTTAGATGTTTCACCAGACTGTTTGCCCAGCCATTTTGAGGGACCAAATTAACATTCTTCTGAGCAAGAGACTTACTCATTTTATTCTGGCTTTTTGCGTATTTTTGTGCACTGCCTTTTGTTCATTGAGGAGATGGTTAAGAGTCTCCAGCTCTGTTCACAGATACCTACTCATAGAATTGACTTCTGGCTTACGAGAAGATTTTAGAAGACAGATGTGAATGTGGATGGATGCTGGAGAGATGTATGTGGACCCATTCAAGGAAGGATGAGTAGCATATGATAACCATGAGCATCGGAAAGACAAATCTGGGGGAGTTTTGCACTACTCTCAGTTTTCAAGCCGTGACTAGGTAGCATCTGTTTCTAAAACAGAGTAGGAGTGGGGATGGGGTTCTTTGGAGAGGAGGAGGGAAGGGACAGGCCACAATGTTCATAGTGGTTCCTCCAGCTCTAGGCAGCCCATGAATTTGTGGCATCCTTGCTGCATCCAGCAAAGAAGATTCTTCCCTGGCTAAGCACAAGCCCTCGGCTCACAGGCGGTTTCCTTCCTCGTTCAGCCCAATCTCAAGTTGCTTCAGGTACTTTCCAAACCACGACAGACTAATAACCACACTATTCATTTTGTACAGTGTGAAAAGGCAAGAGCTGCAACATGCTTTGCCACGAATACTCCTGATGGAGTTTCAGAATGACTTTATAGTCAGAAAGGCTGCACCTCTCTACCCTGAGATGGAGACCAGCCCATGCTTGAGCACCAGGGGTGGTGTCTGACTGGAGCGACGGAGTGATGGACAGATCTGCTGGGCTCATGATGGATGCTGAAGCAACCCATGGGATAGCCTTGCCAGCTCACTCCCAGCCGTTCTGACTGCTGGGCTTGGGATTCTACATCCATTTCCCACTTTGAAAACTCCTATCGCATCATATAGAGACTTTTCTCAGGTGATGCACAAGCTGGTACAGCCTGAAATCTTCCTTTCCTCATCACCCCTCCAGCAGAAGAGTGTTCCCTGTGGGTGTGCATCCGAGGCAATTGCAAACAGTGTGTTGTAGCTTTGGGGTCAACTCTAGACCTGTTATTATGCTCTTGCTGAGGTAATTTCCATGCATGTGGGCTGGAGTTTCTATAAAGAGAAATAAAACCACTTTCCCCCTTCCCTTCCTCTGTGCTCTTTAAGGACGTTGTTGAAAGGGACTGACTCGCCAGAGAAGATTAAAAAGAGGCAGTTTGGAAAGGCGAGCTCCCGCTGTCAGCAAGGAGGGAGATAAAACCCAGGAAATATGAGAAGGTTGTCAGCACCAGGGGAGGAGGAGGAGTGTTTGATGAAGAGCAAGGGGCAGGCAGGTAGGAGGATTGCATAAAAAAACAGCAGCAAAGGAAGGTGCAACATCAGCAAAATCCACCCTGCGCTGCTGTGCTTTGCCAGGTCTTCCCCAGAGGAGATGATGCCCTGGAGACAGCTTAAAATAGATTTTACAAAGCACTTAAGGATATTCCTTAGGCAACAGCCTTAAATTGCAAAGAGGAGGTTAACCTGAGTCAATCCAGCCAGGCCACTGACTTCCTTCGGTCTTGCTCATTTGTGCTTCAGGGAGGCTAAAGGAGACGACCTACAGCAAGGCAGGGGTAGGAAAGTCCTCCAGACTGGGAACTGAACGCTCTGTCTGTTTCTGTGCAGTGCTTTGTAGTACCGGGGTCACAGACCTGAAGATAGAACAGTGCCTTTGGGGCTGGTGAGAGTCGCATGGTGTCAAGAGGATGAATTAAAAGAGGAGAGAAGGCTGTTTCCCCAGCTGCAAGAAGGCTTTGCAAGGTGCAAGAGGTTGGCCCCAGTTCCAGCAGAGGCAGCAAGCTGGTTAGCAGGGACAGAGAAGCTCTGCAGGAAAATATCTCCAAGGCTGGGAGCTGGTTTTGTGCAGTTACCACTTTTGAATCACCCTGTTCATGTCCATCCCTTTCAGAGTCATCTGAGGTCTACAACATCTTTTCACTGTGTGCTGCCACACTTTATACGTGTGTTTTTCATGTCAGGATGGTGGCTGGTCTCCAGGACAATGCAGCCTCCAGTTTAAGCAGTCACTAAATAGAGCATTGTAGGAGCAACTCAAGAGCTCAACTTGAGGGTTAGGATCACAGAATGGTCTAAGAGATGTCTGGAGGTCACCCATGCAGCAAGATCATCACCAGCACTAGATGAAGGCAGCCACAACTTTGACCCAGCCTAGAAAAACCTCCACGCATGGAGAGGCTGCAGCCTCCCTGGTGCCAGGGCTGCACCACCATTCTGGGGAAAAATGCTTGTCCAGCCTGAAGAGCCAAAACCACCTCTCGTGGCCGTTGGTTGGTGTCATGCTGCCTGCTGTGGCTGGGAAGAGGCTGGGGCC
>NW_010429143.1:20383-22521 GCF_000710305.1 Buceros rhinoceros silvestris
GGTGTTTGTTGTCATGCTGCCTGCGGTGGCTGGAAAGAGTCTGGAGCCATTGTCTCTACCCTTCAGGTAGCTGTAGGGTGGTGTTAGATCTCCTTTAGTGTCCTTTTGGGTAGATTAAATCAACAAGAACCCTCAACATTTTTTTAATATACCCTTTTTTTATACCGTTACTCTTTGACCTTCCCTTTTCTGGAATAAACAAACCCAAGAGATTCAACCTCTCCCTCCTACCCTGTGTTTTCTAAACCCCTAATAAATCCACCTCTGTCTCCACCGGTCTCCCTCTGGTTCCTTCATATACCTCTGAGGCACAGAGGTGAGGCACAGCTGTGACTTCCTCAGGACTGGCCAGAGCAGAGAAGTGGTGATGGTGCTCAGTGCTAGTACTTTTGGGGAGCAGTTTCACCCACCAAGCCCCATCAACTGGGAGAACCCACAGCACTGGAGCATGGCTGCGTCCAGGACAGGGTCTGCACGTCCAAGGCACCTCTTGGCTGCTGGTGAGCTGAGCAAATGGCAGAGATGGTGTGAAAGAGAGTGTGGGGATCAGCACAACGCTCATCAGAGACTCGCACTCAAAGATGAGAGGGTAGGGCAGAATTTGAAATGTTTCCCGGGATTGTCTGATATCCTCAAAGCAGGACCAAGGCCACCTCCTCCATTCCTGATGAGAGATAATCCAGTCCTTCCCAGCAGTCCCTTGCCAGAGGCCAGCAATTACTCAGGCAGAAGCTGTGGCATCAATGTCGCAGCCGGGAAGGATGCTGGCCTCATTACCAAGGAGTGACAAACGATGGCGCAAAAGGTGCGAGCAGCACATTCAGTAATTGCACTTGTCAACTGTATTAAATCGAGGCAGCTTAACGCAGCAGTTCTTTGGGTGTCCCTGGCCTCCATCCATCCAGCACTAGAGGGGGAGCTGGGTGCTTTGAAGTGCCACCAAGCACAGATGAAGGTTCTAAGAGGGTCACAGCCGCATTTCCAGTGCATGACACGGCAGGGACCCTCACAGCTGGGAAAACCCTCCCCACAATCTTTTCTACAGGGCAGGGAATGGAGACCAGCACCTCAAAATGGGGTTAACGAAAGCTGAGGTCCAGTACTGGGCGTCACTTGAATGCAGCAGGGAGGTGTGAGGGAAATCTCTGCCAAGAAGGCTGTGGCACCTCTCTTCTTTTCATCCAGCTGCCCCATGATTAAAGCCCCGCTTGAATGCAGCAGGGAGGTGTGAGGGAAATCTCTGCCAAGAAGGCTGTGGCACCTCTCTTCTTTTCATCCAGCTGCCCCATGATTAAAGCCCTCATGTGGGGCAGAGGAACCCAGACTCCAAACTTCCATCTCCATGAGGGTTTTCAATGCATTGCATCTTGTAGACATCTGCGCTGATGCCATTCCTGGCATTTTAACCCCTTCCCACTGAACAGCCTATCTGCTGGGCTGCTGTCCAACCTGTGAATATTCACCGTTGGTCCAAATCTCTGCAGGACAGAGAAGAAAAAACATCAGCAGAATTTGCCAAAGATTCAGTGAACCCGGTTCGTTGCTGTCCATCTGAGCGGCAAAGGATCCAAGGCATTTTTGGAGCTGAGAGCTGCTTTATAGCTAAGCACAATGCTCGTTCTTCTGGAAAAGAGTAAAGCTAAAGCTCTTAAATAACCCAGCATCCCCTCAGTCTATTTATCTCAGCTAGATCTCTCCCTGGGGTGCTCCTGGCCACCACTCTGCCGCAATCAAAGCCCAAAGGGTTTCACCTGGTTGTCTGCCGCTGTTAAAGGAGCAGGTTTTTCCGCAGAGGGGATAGGGATGGTCCCATGTGGATTTGCAGAATGCAAACAAAAAATGGGTATCAAAAGCCATGGAATGGTCATATCAAAATTCACTCAAACGGCCTCTGGCAACCTGAAATCTGTTCCCAGAAAATGGAAGAGACCCAGTTTGTAGGAAAAACACAGAAAGTCGTCGTGACTGGCCATAGCTTAGGACTGAGGCAGAGCTGCCAAAGAAATCCAGTCCCAAAACTGGGGAAGAGGAAGACAAATACTTCATATATTAGATATGAATGGTAGAAATATTTGGTTGAGGAAGCTCTGGGAAGTTCCCACCAGGATGCTGCAAAGATGAGCCAAGGAATCACTGAA
>NW_010429143.1:22636-23033 GCF_000710305.1 Buceros rhinoceros silvestris
AATCCCGCAAGGATTGGAGGTTTCTTGGGGAGAAATCAGGCAGGGCCAGCTCCAGCTCAGCCCTGAGGACCAGAGGGATGCTGAAGCAATTGCTGCTCCATGTATAATCATGTAGATAATTATGTCATGGATTGTTACAGACAGATCCCATCAAACATTTGGGCAGCTAACTGGCCTGTGTGGGGAAGTCGTGCTACCTCTTGACTTAAGTAAGGACTTTGACCCTGCTCCACCGTATTCTCATAAACTAATTATCAACCACATGAAATTATCATGCAGTGAGGAGAAAAAAGACGGGGAAGGAGCATTCTTCATCAGAAAGCTTCACTTCCAGGGGTTACGGGTAGTTTACTGCCTATTATCCAGAAGAATCTCAATAGGGTCTGTCCTGTCTCTG
>NW_010429143.1:23199-23458 GCF_000710305.1 Buceros rhinoceros silvestris
CAATATTTTAATTAATGACTTGGATGATGATAGAAAGAGGAGCTAATAAAATTTTTGCCCGCAGTCGCGAATGCTGCCGATGACAGGATTAGAATTCAAATCGTTCACGGCAGATTGGAGAAATAGCCTGAAATCGATAATGCTGGAATTGAACATTGAGAGCTGGCAGTGCTGAGGAATGAGGGATCTGCTCTACGAGAAACGGGATGTGGCGGCCACCTCTCGTACAGAGTACCTGCAAGGAGGAGGGAAGATGAGT
>NW_010429144.1:0-14126 GCF_000710305.1 Buceros rhinoceros silvestris
TTTGAGTCACACAGCAAGGTCACAGAGCACATATGAAATCTTCTGAGGCATTGGCATAAGGAATACACATTTTTTTATTATTTCAGCAGAAATAAATGTCTGTTATACAGGGGAAAACTTCTGCACATTTTATCTCTCTGTGTTGCGTCCTAAAATGTCAGAATAACCAAACTGCTAATTAATTTTAGAGAATTATTAAGATCTCAGGAAAGTGGGTCACTTTTTAGAAGGAATGCTTGTCCTCCTGTTGCTAATTTATTAAGATAGTTTTAGCCTCATATTTTAAGAGAGAAAAACCAATTGTTTCCACAATGCCCCATGGGTTCAGCTAGAGAAAGATATTGTTTTTCACTGCCCAACTGCCAGAGGAAAAAAAAAACAGTCTTTGTTAAATCTTCCCTGTCATAAATTGTCAAGTTCAAACTCACACTGACATAAAATATACCACTCAGTAAATGTAAGGTCCTTTTAGAAACAGATTTTTACTGTGATAAATTATAGACATTATTAGCAATGTCTATGATATATTCAGTTCCAGGAAGTCTATGCAGTAACTTGTATTCAAATATTAGATAATGTTACTGCTAAACACAGTATCAACACTTTAGATACACATCATAAGGATAACTTACATGTATTGGCAGAAGAGTGGCAGTGTAATCAAAATCACTAGAACTATAAATACACTAGAATTAGAATATTTCTGTGTTATGAAAAGACATTCAAAATTTATAGTAGAAAATTGCAAATTTGTTTGTTGAAACTGACTCTTGTAAAATAGCAGAACAACATAAAGAAATAATCAGTATCATATGCTATACAATAAAAAGTAATAATGATGTTATTATTTTCACATCAGAACAATGGGGGAAATGCAAATTTCTCTGATTTAGATGAATAAAATCTTTTCTCAAAATGAACTTTGTAGTACTTGAACCATTTTTCCCCACAAGGAACAGCTCAGCAATATTTCCCCTAAAGAGTTCCATTTATAATCCTAAAACAAATGAAAAGTAAAGCCAGCCAACATACTGGCATTTCATATGCTTCAGTCAAGAAGTATTTTTAATGTCAACTGACTTGTGTTGTGTTTTTCTGTAGTTATGGTGCTGATCAGATAATGAAATTCCTCAATAAAATTATTGTATTTACAGATACTGAATGTTTATCTTTAAGATTTTTAGTTTTCCTAAATGATAAAAGCTATCCTTTTAGATATGGGTACATGCCTATTTTAAATCATAGTAATATATACATGGAATATCAGCAGTGTAGTCATAGTTTATATAGCAATGAAGATTCCTCTTGCATTAAAGAAGGGGGTTTTTATATATGGTGCACATAGGCTGTGAACCTGCTTTGGCTCTGCTTTTAATGAGGCAAATGAAGCACTTGCTCTCCAAAGATCCTTTCCAATCTAAATTATTTAGTGTTTCTACCATTTTATGAGATATATATAAAGAAAGGTTAACAGATTTTGATGAAAGACATGTATGCTCATTTGTGTGTGCATGTGTGTATTTACATATGTGGAAACTTAATAACAATGTGTTCAAAATGTCTCATTAACTATTGATGTTTTAATCTGTTTGGGTTTTAAAGGTAAGTATAGCTGTTGAGTCATGGAATTACATAAATAATTGGGTTGATTTGCATAACTGAAAATTATTGAGCCTAAATATTGATCTCCTGCTCAAAGCAAAGCAAAGTTAGAACTAGTTGTTCAAAGCCTTATGCATACAAGTTTTAAAATATTTAGAGATGAAGATTTCACAGCCTTTCTGGGCAATCAGGTTCACTGTTCAACAATTCTTACTGTGAAGGATTTTTTCCATATGGACTATCAGTATCTTTCTTCTTCCAGTCTTATTGTAACCTTTGACTCCTGTGCTTTCATTAGAGAACTCTGAGAAAAGTTCAGATCTCAACGGACCTCTTTTATATAGTGCAAAACTGCAATTATTTAAAAAAATCATTTTTTCCTCTCCAACCTAAACATACTTCAGTAGTATCTCAGTATCCCCTCGTAAGTCATGTATTCCAGATATCTTTGTGGTCCTTCACAGAAATCTCTTAATTTTTTCAAAATTACTTAGTGGAAGGAATGGTGGAGAAGTGGACACTGTCATCTAGTTGTGGCCTCATGTATCCTCAGTAAAGGGGAATAACTGCTTCCCTTGTTCTGTTGCCTTTGCTCTTGTCCATGCAGTGTGCAGTCCACCTTCTTCTCCACAATGTCACGCCACTGACTGGCGTTAAACTTGCCCACGATTAAACCACCAGCATTAAACTTGCCCACATTAGCAAATGTGATAAAGTTGACATCTATGAATTCTTCTACTTCCACAGAAGGAAAAGAAGTCCTAAATACATGGATGTGTTAAAGAAAAAGAATATTGTCATTTTACGGAAAGTTTAAAGAAGGTTTGTCAAGGTACAATTTACACAAAATGTGACAATCCAACCCCAATTATTTATTGAAAATTACTTGATCCTAAGAAATTTTTAGTCAATGGAAAATTATGATGAAGATAGGCAGGAGTAATAGGTTAACCTTGACCAGCGGCTAGATGTCAGCCCAGCTGTTCTCTCACTCCCCCTCCTCAACAAGGCGGGTAGATAAGATGCAAAAACTCATGGGCTGAGATAAAGACAGGGAGATCCTGTAGCAGTTACCAGGCAAAACAGATTTGACTTGGGGAAGATTAATCTAATTTATTACCAATTAAAAGAGAGCTAGGTGCTATGAAACAAAAATATTAAAACAACATTTCCCCTCCACCCTTATCCAGGCTCAACCTCACTCCTTCATTCCTGACTCCTCTGCCTCCTCCCCACATCAGCAGCGCAGAGGAATGGGGAACGGAGGTTGAGGTCAGTTCATCACAGCTCCTCTTTGCTGCTCCTTTCTGCTCACATTTTTCTCCTGCCTCAGCATGGCTTCTCTCTACAGGCTGTAGTTCCTTCAGGAAATACTGGGCTGCTCCGAAGTGCAGTCCTTCACCAACTGCAGTGTGAATATCTGCTTCACTGTGGTCCTCACTGAAGTCTGCAGGGGAATCTCTGCTCCAGTGCCTGGAGCAACTCCCTCTTCTTTGACCTTGGTGTTTGCAGCATTTTCTCTCACAGTTTTTTTTTTTCTTCTCACTGTTATTTCCGCTGTGCAGTGTTTTGTCTCTTTGTGAAATACAATTTGAGTGCTGTGTCCTGAGGAGACTTCATTGCAGAGTCAGCTGGAAATGGCTGCGTCCAACACAGGGCAGCCCCGGCCCTCTTCTCAGAGAGGCTACCATACAGTCTCCTGATACCGAATCCTGGTCACACAAACTCGGTAGAGCAAGTTATATCAATCTTACAAAAACTGTAAAGAAACTAGCAGGATGATATACTTTCTCTAAACAAAAATGCAAAATAATATTGTCATGTATTAGTGTCACTTGCCTCTAGCCCTCGAGCTCTGTCTTCTCTCAGTCTCTACCTGGGCTACAAGGGAAATTGCAGCAAAATATAGTATAGACTTTTGCATATCCTCTTCTTCTATTTCATACTTCTGTTTTATCCAACTCAGCTCCTCTAGGAAACTGACTCACAGTGACTGATTCAAGGACAAAATGAATCTGTGCAACACTGGGCACACACAAATGATCTGCTGGTTGACAGAAAAACATAACAATGTTGGTGTAATGTTCGATGCCAGATTCATCATTTTACAGATGACAAGAAAGGTACCAAAAATACCATGACATTCCCACTGCTTCTTTGCTTAGAAGACAATAAATAAAGTAGTATTTGTATTCACATACAATTGGAAAGATGGCTTCAAAGTAGAGCTTACTACAAAGCCTGACATTCCTGTAATTTCACTGGAAGAGTAAGTGAAGTTGCTCAAAAATTGTAGATAAAATTGTTGATAACTCAGACGTTTCTGAAAAGAAACTCACAGGAATTTCACGTTGTCCAGAAAGCAACTACCAATAAAACGTTACAGGAAATTAAGAAGGAGCTTATATTAGCTTTTTATTAATGTATTGACATGATATATACATTGTGCTCAGGTCAAAACTTGGAGTTTAACCTTTACTGCAACTGGATTTTAAATTTCTAAAGCCCAAGATCTGAAGCCTCTGTTTCCTAACCTGGTACTTCAAAACATAGAGGCTTACAAATAAGCATGGAAGATCCAGTTTGTTTCAGATATTTGTGCAATTTATTTGGACTAGCATAATGCTATTCTATTTCACAGACCCTTGTAAGATTACTTCTTTCACTAATTCTGCCACAGGTGACCTGGGGCAACACAGTTCTCAGATCCTGTAATGCTGGTTGACCAGTTCATAAGCTCTGAATTCACTGTTCAAGCACTAAAAGAAACCCCTGAAGAGTTTTAAATGATGTGTTGTTAGAAAGCTGAAAGTTAATGATAATTTGCTTATCTATGAGTATGCAAAGTGCTGAAAATTATTGGTTTCTCATAAAAGCTATACAAAAGCTTTTTTAGATACCCATTCTGTCCTGCTGCTCCTCAGTCCCTTCATCTTGCTGGCTTGATAATCGCTGACTATTTCAACTCAGCAGTTCACTGGCACAGCAGCAGATGAAAGACTGGAAGCACAAATCATGCAAATACTGTTTTCTTTGATAACGTACACCAAGTATTTGCTTCCAGCATATGGAATGGCTTTTCCAAGTCTTTAATTTCCTTGCTTGCAAGGAGAAATCTGAGCTACAAATGAACACAGAAAGTATGCTTTAGCTCAGCTGGCCATCTAAAAGTTAATTGGCTGCTCAGAGCTAGAAATGTAGCCTCCGTATATAGTTACTCAAGAGAAAGAAGCAATACTCAGAAGGTAATTCATCCCATCTTGGTTGTGTGTCTGAGATAGTGGGGATGAATTGCCTCTGGCAGTATCTATTTCTCCATTGACTAAAAGGAGAGGGAGAAGAGGGCTAGACAAATAGCTTTGACTAGATGCCCATTTTTCAGGCAGCTAGACTTAGGTGAGATGAATTTCACCCAGAGTGCCATCTCTCTTGTGTCAATAGGCCAGTGTTCCTCTCTCAATTGCGTTCCTGGAAATAAAAACATCCCTTTGATCATGCAGAAAGGCAAAACCCTCTCACACCACACAGGCTTTTAGCAGCTTGTCAGAAAGTAATTCTTAGCCTCCAAGTCTCTTAAACATCTCCCTGGTGCAAATCCATTGCCCAGATCTATATGCCTGCCTCTATACATCTCTTGAAAAAAAACCAAAAAAAGTAACACGGAAGGAGAGTTTCCTATGCTCTCCTTCTCTTTTCAGCTCGTGACTGAACTGCATTAATGACAAAAAAAGATTTAGATCCGACACAGAAGGTTTATTAATCAGGCTAAGTACAGATTTTTAATTACAAGATGGAAAGAAGGGACAAGAAAAAAACCCAGAAAATAGGAACACATTGGGAAACTTAGAATACATCCTTATCAGTGAGGAGAAAATAACTTTTAAATATTATGCAAGTTTTCTTGCACCTTTGAAATGAAAGCAAACAAACATAACTTGGCTTTTGTGCAATGTGCTGCCAAAATATACCCATAGGTATAAAGATTGTGAGTACTTACAAGAAAAAAAAATGTAGGACTGCTTATGTCAAAGTTTATTTCAGGCTTCGCACTAACCCATCACAGCCCACAGTTTAGTATATTTTGCATAAAATAAAATGCGTTTCTTTTTTAGTTTATCAGCCTGTCAGAGCTCAAGGAGTGTCTGGATGATGCTCTTAGTCATATGGTTTAATTTTAGGTAGTTCTGTAAGGAGCAGGGCATGGGACTTGATGATCCTTATGGATCCCTTCCAATTTGAGATGTTCTGTGACTCTGTGATTCCATTTCTCTGAGATTAAGTGAGACCCTTCCACTCTCCAGTGGAATAACAAGAATTATTTCACAATTAATCTATACAAGAACTTATTTAAATAAAACATGTTAGAAATTAGAAGGAGACTCTGGACATATGTGAAAGCAAGAAAAAGACTAGGAGGATCCTTCCTGGTTTTACATGTTTCTCGGACAATAATAAACCACTTGTGTGGTATAATAGTAAAGGAATCTTTGTAAAGCTTTGTCTGAGACTGCCTTAGAGATAAATTATTCACTTTATCTATTATGAAAACAACTGATAGATGTGCTTATAAGGGTGGCCAATATTGTTATAGTGGAGAAAAAACCCCACAGTATTATTAAATCCCTTGAACAAAATGGTATAGAAAGAATAGAAATAGTGTTTGTCTCAACATTGTGTTAAGGTTTTAAAGAAGCACAGAAGCCTATAACATCTTCAAATATATTGTTCTGACTCCAGCTCAATATATAACCTCTTTTGTTATTTGTCAGGCCAGTTAAAAAGCAGTAACATGACACGGAGTGGATGATAATTTTTTAAGATCTATCTCTGAGTTTATATAGTATAAGCATGTCTTAACATGAGATATACTTTACCTCAACAGAAACAAATTGTGCCTGAACTGATGTCCATTGAAAACATCAACCCAAAGAAAGCGGTCAAATGATCCCACTCTTTCACCTAATGCATGTGACACAAGCACGGCAAATTAGACGAGCTACAATCACTTTTCCTGATGTTGCTTTGATGATTACAGGATGCTGCACAGAAAACAGCTATAAACTATTTCGCAAGTTCCATTTAAAACATGTTGTCTGTATTGACAGCAATTTTGAGAGTAAAACATACATTACATCAATACACTCTGCTAAAGGCAGAATATGTAGTATTTATGAAAGGGCAGTACCTGTTTCTATGGCTTGGGAGACCTCTGTTGGACAACCCTATCTTCTACAGCAAAAGCTAGCAGTCCTCACTGCCATAGGGCAACCTAAGCTGCTGAAGCTTGCTCTCTCTCAGATAGCTGAGCAACTCCACTGGAGGAAATCCAGCTGTGCTGGATATTATGGGTATCATGAAATAATCTCCAATTGCTCTTCTTCAGCTATCAGGATCTATCAAAATACAGTATTCAGGGTGTTGTGGGGACAGAAAAATAAGAGCCCACATGAGCCTCAAACATCTGAATTTTCCTGTTCATCTTTCTAACCCCAAATATTCTTTATCTTGTTGCTTATGCACTATGTTCAAGTCTATTTGCTCCTTGCCTTGGTAAGCTCAGTCATAGAGTTATAACCTCAATGAATCAATACATGAAATACTGATGCACTGTAGTTCATTAGCTGAAAACACAAAAGCAATAAGGTGAGAGATGCCCTAAGATCCTCTTTTGATTTCAGGAAGACTTTCCTTCTGGACGCGTTTTTACAACAGGTATTTAATGAGCAAGGAAAATCTAATCTTAGTATCCTGTGGAATACTTTCCCATGTAAATCTTCCTGTGGAAGATTAGGAGTACATTCAGGCACACTAACATTCTCCTCAGACAACACAAACAGAAGTACAAAGTCAATAGGCTCTTTAAAATTTGTTATTTTATTCCACAAAGTGATTGAGTGATTATTTCCAGATACCACAGCAGATGATAACAGACCAACTCTCCAAAACATCCCCTTCTTTATTTACCTACTGTGACCTAAAGTGAGACACCACTATATCCAACAGATGCCTGTTACTGACGATAAATGACTCAAGTGTAGTACAAGTTATTTTTTATTCTCTTTGCTAACATGACATAAAGAAGTGGAGTATTTTGCACATCACAGAAGGGGCCCTGGGAGGTCTCTAGGTCACCTCTCCTGCCAAAAGCAGGGACATCATCTCACCAGTCACACCAGGCTGCTCAGGTCTTGGTCCAGCTGAGGACTGAAACCCATCAAATGATGGAGGCGGCACAGCCAGTCAGTGCAACAGGTTCCACTGCTGACTGTTCTCAACAAAATATGAAATAAAGAGGTTTTCTGTTTTCCTCTAATACCCCATATATATATATATGAAATAGGATACTTGGAAAAATATTAAAACTGAAGTACTTTTTAGCAAGTTTGCAGACCACACCAAGCTGTGTGGTGCCCTCGACACACTGGTGGGAAGGGATGGCATCCAGGGGGTCCTTGATGGGCCTGAAAAGTGGGCCCATGCAAACTTCAAGAAGTTCTGTCAAGTGCAAGGTCCTGCACATGGGCTGGCAATCCCAAGCACAAATACAGGCTGGGCAATGAGTGGACTGACCACAGACCTGCAGAGAAGGACTTGGGGGTGTTGATTGACGAGATGCTCAATGTGACTCAGCAATGTTTGTTTGCAGCCTAGAAAGCCAACTGTGTCCTGGATTGCATCAAAAGAAGCGTGGCCAGCAGGTCAAGGGAGGTGATTCTGCCCATGTACTCTGCTCTTGCAAGACCCCACCTGGAGTACTGTGTCCATCTCTGGAGTTCTCAGCACAAGTAAGACATGAATTTGTTGGAGCAGGTTGAGAGGAGGGCCACAATGATGATCAGAGGGATGGAGCACCTCTCCTATGAGCACAGGCTGAGAGAGTTGGAGTTGCCCAGCCTGGAGAGGAGAAAGCTCTGGCGACACCTTATAAAGGCCTTCCACTACCTAAAGGAAGCCTAGAAGGAAGCTGGGGAGGGACTATTTACAAGGCTGTTTAGTGATAAGACAAGGGGTAACGGCTTTAAACTGAAAGAAGGTAGATTTAGAATAGATATAAGGAAGAAATTCCTCACTGTGAGGGTGGTGAGGTGCTGGAACCAGTTGCCCAGAGAGGTTATGTATGCCCCCTCCCTGGAAGTGTTCAAGGCCAGGCTGGATGGGGCTTTGAGCAACCTGATCTAGTAGAAGGTGTCCCTGTTCTTTGCAGGAGGGTTGGAATTAGACTGTCTCTATGGTCTCTTCCAACAGAAACCATTCTATTGATTTTATGATAATTACATGGTCATTAACTTTTTCAGGTAAACTTACTGGTGATAAGCCTGGGACAGGAGCAGAGGTAATATCAGGATCTAAGGGCTTTGAGATCTGATTGCAGAAGAGAAAAATAAAATGTTGAAATAATGGAAACAGAAAATAAACTCCTTTTACAGATAGCGTCTCTTGATGCAAAACCTGACTATATTTTTTGTCCTTTTGGTTTGAAACAAAGGCACAGCAGATACTTTAATATTCATAGCTTCTTGGAAGTTGATATCTGGTAGGTCCCCCCATCCTGTCTGGTTCCTTTCCCTGGATGATTAGTAGCATGAAATAAATAAGAAAATGCTGTTATCATGAGTTTGAAATTAACATTGACTTTAATTTTGAAAACCAATGGAGTGTTCACAGATTCAGAATACTATTTGAAGATAATTAGCCAACTAACATTAGCTCCAGTCTTTAGAATGTCTTTATTTACAAATATGTATATGTTTATAATGAATCTAAGCAGCTATTTAACTTATGCAAACATGGATTAATTTCTCAACAATCTAATACTTATTCATATACAGATTTGCTACCAAGTTTTGTGTTTATATATAAACACTGAGTTAAGAGATACTAATTTCTCTCGATCAGTATAATTCCCCTTACATTATCAGTTAGAAACAAATATATTAACAGTGGGGTTTTTTTGTTGTCATGCTGTTTGTGACATTGCAGTTATAGTAAAAATGTACTTTAATTATCAGCCTCGGTCTTCAGACTGTTAAATTTCATTACACACATATTATTCAGTTGATCTAAATGATTATGCTTGAATTCAGCCTTTTGCTTCATTTTGGTTTTAACTTTGATGTTTGACTGATGCTGTAGCACAATTACAAAAAAAGAAAATTGAATATGGGATTTGGGAGGGTTTTTTTCCAGAATGGTTGTACCTAATGCTTAAGAGTAGTTATAAGCTACTCTAAACCAAATATTATTTGTGGGTTTTTTTTACAGAAGTCACAAAGACATATCCATTTTCTTTAAAAAAAGCCGAATTATCATATCAAAGTGAAATAGAAAATGTCATTATAGAGGTTTTCTGTAAGATTTGTTCTTCCATAATAAAGTGTAATTCATCTCTCAAATGTATATATATTATGCATTATAGTTGTACATATACACCATGATATGCATTAATAAGTGTGTTCCTAAGTTAGACAAAATGTCTGTTTATTCCAGTACTTCTCTGACAGTGGCCTGTGACAAATATTTAAAAGAACACAGGAGTTACGATATGTACAGTGAAACTTTCCCCATTGTAACTTCGTAGCTTCCATGAACTTCCAGTTTAGGGACCACGCCAGAAGTTTTTTTTCATAGCCTGAGGAGATTTTCGCCAGTGCATTGTCTAATTGTTTCCTGCAGTTATCCACAAAGTTGGCATTAGAAATCTCATGTGGTGCTGAATTATCCAGTTTAATGATGTGTTGTGTGAAAAGAAGCTTCTTTTTCTTTGTTTTACAACTTCTTCTTTATAATTTAGTGTGATTTCACTTACCTTTCACCATTATACCAGATTTATTTATCTGTATTCCTACTCATTCTTCTTTTCACTCAAGTTTCTGCTGTTGAAGTTACTTACTTTAGTATTGGGATTAATTTAGTCCATAAATCCTTAGAGCTAATAACAGGAGAATTTTATCCCTTTAATTCCTCTAAAACTTTTTCGTGATTAAAACACAGAGGTGGTAACTTCTTTCTTCAGGTTATAAGGTTATTCTAAAATCCATTCAGCTGATACTTCAGTCTGAGACATTTGCTCTGATTTGTCTTTCATAAAGAATGGCACTACTATGGGAACTTTCTTAACATCTGAACAGTTGTGCAAAGAATTGATTTAGCTTAATGGCTACGACTTTACCTTCCTGGAAGGTTCCTTTTGCACATTGATGATTGGTTCTGAAAATGTCCAGTTTCTGTCTTGTTTGTGGGGGTTTTTTTGTTATTTCTAGTTTAAATGTCTTAAATAAGTTGGTTTTTCTAAATTTTTAGCTCATCTTTTTATGACTTGTCAGAGTCTCCTAATTTCTACCTTTTCAAGGATATCTTCTTTTAGCAGTTGGACTTGATGATCTTAAAGGTCTTTTCCAATCTAAAGGACTCAATGATTCTGTAGATAAAATACTTTAAATACAGCCTTTTAACATAGCTTCCTTATACTACCCTGAAGTATTACGTCCTTTTGAATGTTTCTTTTCTCTTCCCTCTGAAAGAAGCAAACAAAAAAACCCTCAACCAAACAAAGAGTTGATTGGGGCTTTTTGTATAACACCGATTTTCAAGTTAAGTGTTACTGGGAGGGATTTCTTTTTTTTTTTAGTTCCGCTTTTCTTGTAAATGTGATTAGATTATTATTCTATTATTCCATAATTTTCTATATTTTTCTTTTCAATGTTTGATGCATTCCATATTGTAATTTCAGTGCACATGCAGTCTATCATTTGTCAATATTTTACTGAGCTCAGCATTTAATTTATCATATAATTCCACTTCTTCACTAGTATATTTACCTTGCCTTTCCTGTAAAACATATACCATGTCATATGTGTATTTATGGAATATATCACAAATTGCCTTTCAATGCACTGCCTGCCTTCCACTAGACATCTTTGTTAGAAAAAACTTATTCACTCCTCTGGTATCTTAGATGTTTGTCATTTGTATCAAGCATATAGTTTTTTTCCTTCATGTATTTTTAATACACTTAAAGCAGGATGCGAACAATTGAATATGCTCTTATCTGTTTCTGAACAGAATTTAATCTTTTTAGAACTCGGTTTTTGTGTCTTGAGAACTCATAATGTCTATGTCTTTGCCTTCACTAAATGATCCCTTCAAATATGGTTACCCTTCTGCATTTGTCTGCTTCTCCTCTCATTTTCTTTCCAAACACTTGACCAAAAAATTACCAAGGGGATTCCACTTACCTTGTCACAGGACAGATAATTTTTAAGGCTTCCACTGGCCTTCAGAAGACACTGCAAATGTGAATCATTTGCCATTAATTGGCATATTATGCTGTAGTATGACCATATAGATTATGAGGAGCAGAAGCACTTTTTCCCATCCTAATGACAGAGTTCACTCCTAGAAAATGCATTATTTTATCTGTTTATAAAATGAGACTAGGATGACTGTTTCAGAAGAAGATATTTGCACTGTATATTTGTTTCTAAAATTAGTTGAGACGCTTCTCATACCTGAAACACAACTTTTGTAGAGAAAAAAGTAGTTTTTTGATCATGCTGGGAACTGTATGTTGGTTGATTCAACATTGACTTAAGGTTCATCACACTTTACTTTTCCTCATTTCTGAATTTAAGCCAGAAATTTCATCTGTCAATGAAGGATGAAGGGACTACTTTTGTTTGGTTTTGGTTTGTTTTTCAATGAGGCAGGGAAAATGTAAACATTAAAAAACTGTCTCTTTCTGTGCAAGTCATTTTGCATTTCTCTGATTGTGCTTTCCCGTATGTAACTTCATACTGACAGCAGGAGTCATCCTGAGTTGACTGCTTTTTTGCGGCATTTAGTTTAGAAATTATCTTGAGACTCCAAGTAAGAAAATTTTCTGTTATTCAGTTCTTGAATACTACATGAAACAAAGGGATTATCATTTATTTCCTCAATAAATTTCATAGACATTTCCACTCTATACTTTAATTAATGCATCTCTGACTTCAAGTTTCTTGTCTCTCATACACTGAAGGCACCCTATTAAAGCCAGTTTTGAGAAATTTTATAGTCCTAGTCTTCTTACTGATGAATTTATTGTTATCCTCAGCATTTTTATTTATATTTCTATGAACATTGTATAACCATCCGATATGATTCCACAAGAAGCAAAAATGGAAAGAGATTAATCTGAATGTTTTCCACCCTCATATATATTTTTGGTTTTACTGAGTTGCTCCTAGAACAGTCTTTCCAATTAGAACCGGCTAGATACAATATTATATAATCTATTTCTCTGGGAACAAAAATCCTCTTTATGAGCCTGCCTGTCTCCTATTACCTTTTCTTTTTAATTATTTGTTAAAATCCTTGCATCATCAAGATACAAGTAATAGCATTCATGAATACTCGGCTATTTTACCAGTTGAAACTGTTAAGAAAGTAATCTGTCAAGAAGTATAAAAGATACTAATTTTTAATTTTTTTTTTTAAATGAGAGTTTGAACTCATGCAATAAGAACAAATGTTAAATTCTAGAAATGGGGGCCTTGTTTGTTTTATTTTCAGAAAAGAATGGTAAGATGCTTTCTTCTTCACAATATTTCAACAACTACTACTATGCTGACCTAATTTTTCTTTTCCATAATGTCTAACCTAGCAAAGCTAATCACTTTTGCTATAGGGAAACGATGAAGACAAATAACTGCAGGATGTCCTTCACAAAGTTTCCTTTAAGTTAAAGACAAATCATTCTAAAGACTATAAATTAACTTTCATATGGAAGAACCCATTGAAAAAAAAGTGGCTATTCTTACCTTGTTTAGTTAGTAGTGACTTACTTTGTATAACGCTGTACCATTTCCAGGGAAATATTTCTGGAAAAAAGTATTACTGTCCTAGTAACGGGGCTCATCAGCATTTCCTCAACAGTTTCCATCATTCTTTTAAAAAGGGAGAGTGAAATAATAATGTATTTTACTACTTTTATGGAAACAATCATTTCACTTTTCCATGCTAATAATATTTAAATCTTACCTAATTTTATTTGATTAGTTGAGATATTGTGAAATATATTTTTCATATTTATGCAATAACAGAATCCTAAACACTAGATTCATTGTAAAGGACTTCAATATGACAAAATGTTCATTTACTTTATTTATGTACATCAATAAGTTCATTGTAATTACACCTTGACGGTAGAAATGCAATCAGACATGCCATGTCTAAGGATATTTTAAATTCTCCAACTTTATTTGTTGAGATTAAATGAAAAGAGAGAAAACATACATATTTAATTATACCCTGAGCCTGCTTAGACTTATGCATGTCTCTAACTTCGTCACAGTAGCTGCATTGCCTTAAATATCGCTTTGTTGTGAGCAAAATATTAAACACGTGTAAGCTTTAGCAGAATAAAAGATTAGAAACTGGCTTCATTGAGATAGAAAGCTTTTCCTTTGGAAATAATGCAGAAAACGGATGATAAGTATTAGGAGTACACTATTAGTCCTTTTCATCTTCCCCGCCCTCCACCCACC
>NW_010429145.1:0-376 GCF_000710305.1 Buceros rhinoceros silvestris
GATCTGGCCCCAGTGGGCTCTGCTTAATCTCCCCAGCAGATATGTTTGACAGGATGTCACCCGCTGATTGTGTTGCCCAGGCTTCTGCAAAGCAGGAGTAAATCATCGCCGTGCCGCAGCCCGCGTCAGCTGCAAGCCTTGCCCGTAAAAGGAGCCGCCAGGGCTGCCAAGTGCCGAGCAAGAGGGAGCGCGCTGCTTGCCCTGGCTTCGTCGTGGGAGTTTGGGATGCACAGGGCTCCTTTGGGGTGGAAAAGCGAAGCTGTTGCATGTGGAGGAAACCTTTCCTGTGTCCGGGGCTTTGCTGCTTCGCCCTGTTACCCCTGCCAGCCTTGTGGCTGGGGGTCGGCTCTCCGCATGGACAAAGTGCCATGGTCGG
>NW_010429145.1:498-1344 GCF_000710305.1 Buceros rhinoceros silvestris
GACAAAGTGCCATGGTCGGGGCTCGCCTGCCTCCAGACCTGCCTTTCCTCCCTGCCTTTTGCCGCTGTTGTTGCCAAAGTGAGCTGTCATGGTGAGTCAACGCGATAGCGATCTAACTGACATCATGCAGCTGGATACGTACACATATAATCATGCACAGGGGTGTATTTTGGAGCTGACGATGGTGTCAGCCCATCGTGCCCTGCTGCACCCCAGGGGATGTGCTGGCACTGTGAGCACGGCTCCTTGCACCCTTCCTGCTCCCCATGCCCCAGCTGGCTCCAAACGCAGCCCCGGGCCTGGACAGACTGACAAAGCACCCAGAAAAAGACCTCACTCTCTTTTACAACTCCCCCCTGCTCCAGCCCCTGTGACGGGGAGACGCCCTGGGGCCAGCTGGTACCTACTGGATTTTCTTGGTGAAGTTCTTGGAGACGATCCCTCCTTCCACCTGCTGCTCCTCGTGTTTGCCTGCAGGGAAGGCAAACATCAGCACCTCACCAGGAGATTATTTTTTTCCTCAGCAAACAATAACAAAACCCAACAGGAAAGTTACCAGAGAAGTTGTTTCACTTCTCCAGAGCAAATCCTTCCTTCTGGGGAGGGCTCAGGGGGCCTCTCCCGCGCGGGGAAGGAGGTGGCCGACACAGCACTCCCATAGTTCCAGTGAGAGCCTGGCGTCTCGCAGGCTGCCAAGAGCTGTGACTTAAGAAAAAGCCCCAGGATGTAATAAAACCTCGGAGGGTGGCAGTGCCCTCCCTTAGCCTGCTCCCCAGGCTGCTCGCCTCCACCGCGCCATCAGGCTGAGGGTCCCTGTGGCTGGGGCACCCCTCAAGTTAAAACTAC
>NW_010429145.1:1411-2104 GCF_000710305.1 Buceros rhinoceros silvestris
GAGGGTCCCTGTGGCTGGAGCCCCTCTGAAGTTAAATCTACGCCAGCAGCTGCCTGGACCCCTCTGACTTGCAGTTTTCCCCCTGCAATGCCGTGAGCCCCAAATAAATACCCTGGGCCATGCTGGTGGCAGGTCCCAGCCCCTCCCTGGGGACCCCGGCCTGGGGCACTCAGCGACAATATAGGATGTGGGTGCTGGGCTGAAGGGATGCTCAGGGCTGGGTGCCCATGGGTGCTCTGCACCCACCGTCCCCACCATGAACTGATTTTTTAGGGATGTGCTTCTGACTGGCTCGTCCCCAGGCTGGGGCCTCTCGGAACTGGACTGGGGTGGGGGCAGTGCGGTGGCTGCCCCTGTGCTTCCCAGCACCGTAGCTGCTTCTCTCTCTCGGCCCCTTTAAAGGGAATGTCCCTCGATGCTGGCCTCAGCCCAGCTATAATTAACCGAGCCAAGCTGGGGCCCCTCTTGGCAGCTCGCTGCAGGGTGCTGCCGCCCGCAGCGGTGCCTGCTTGGCTGGCCAGGGCAGAAAGCGGGGAGATGTACCCCAAAGGAGGCTTGTCCTTTCATTTCAGCACAAAGCACCATGGCTTCTGAGCCACGTCCCCCTGTGGCACCCCTGAACTGCCCCCGGGGCTGCCCCAAAGCCCTGCTGCAGCCCTGGCCCTGCTCCTGAGCATGGGGCGGCTGCTGCTA
>NW_010429145.1:2810-3532 GCF_000710305.1 Buceros rhinoceros silvestris
TCCATGTCTTCCTTCAGAGGGTTCCGAGCGTATCCCCGGGGTTCTCCCACGGAGCCTCAGCCTCTGCTTGGCTGCTCCTGGCTGTGAATTTCCCTGGGGAGCCTGTCCCGGAGGAGACGCATCCACCCCAGGCAGGACGCGGGCGCGCGGCTGCGGGTGGGCGCCGAGGGGACAGTCCCCTCCTTCCTCGGCACCAGGTGAAGGACGACGGAGAAAATCAATTCAGGGCTGAATCACTGGGAGCCGCAGGAAGGACGGATGGAACTCTCTGGCCGTGAGAAAATGCTTCCTGTCTGGCTGTGATCCCAGGGACCGGGGAGAGGAAAATAAAACTTCTTGGCAGGAGAGGGAAAAAATGAAATAAAACCGAATATCCCGAGATTAAAAAGCTTATCTCTCCCCTCTTGCTCTCCAGCACTTTGTGAGCGACTTTCCCTGCCTCTCCCAGGCGGGAGCCGCAATAAATGCCTGAGCTTGGAGCCGAGAAACTTCTCTAACCTTCCAGCCAGGGCGAGTGCTATTTATACGGATTTGGGAGGAGGGGGGAGTGTGTTTTGCAATTCCTGCCCTGTCAGCCGAGTATTTTGGAGAGGATGAAACAGCCGTGGAGAATCTGGGCTGCGGCAGCTGACCTCTCGAGCTGGCCTGAGGATCCCAGCTACCGGGGGGCCATGGCACTTGGGCAGCTGCCCCGGCCCCCCGCTGCCCCCTGGGCTCAGCCT
>NW_010429146.1:0-217 GCF_000710305.1 Buceros rhinoceros silvestris
GGGGCCTGGGGGGGTTGGAGGTGCTTCGTCTAGGAGGTCGAGTTGGGCTCGGAGGACCCTGCTTTGGTGGGAGGCGTCCCTGCCCGGGGCGGGGAGGTGGGACTGGATGTTCTTGGAAGGTTCCTTCAACCCCAGACCCTTCCATGACTGGGGACAGGGCGTGGAGGACCCTGGTCTAGTGGCAGATTTCCCCACCGTGGTGGGGGGGGGGAACTAG
>NW_010429146.1:723-976 GCF_000710305.1 Buceros rhinoceros silvestris
AGACCGCGGGGTGACGATGCTCTGAAGGAGGCTTGGAGGACTCCGGGCTGGCGGCAGATGTCCCTGCCCGGGGCGGGAGGTGGCCTTAGTTGCCCCCCCCGAGGCCCTGCCCCGCAGGGGGGTCTAACGGTCTGCTCTCCAGGTGGGCAGCGGTGGAGGATGGACTTCCCGACGTCCGGCTACTCCAACTACTCCAGCTACTCCAACTACTCCGACTACCCCGACGCCTTCGACCTGGACGCCTACGAGGTGC
>NW_010429147.1:0-914 GCF_000710305.1 Buceros rhinoceros silvestris
TGGTGTGTCCCCGATGCTCGGGGCTCCGTCCCCACCACGGCACTTCACTTACGTGGTCTGCATGAGCTCGGGGTTGGGCACGCACTGGAGGCGGTGGGAGAGGAGCTGGAAGGCGCTGCTCTGGGGCAGCAGCATCAGCAGGCCGTAGAGAGCCTTGATCAGGTAGGGGTTGTTCTTCACATCCAGCAGCTGCAGGCGGAGATCTGGAAGAGAGGAAGAGGATGGCAAGGCGGGTAAAATGCGCCTCCAGCCCCAATGGCAGGTTCCTCCTGGCCCATCTGATGGTCCTGGGAAACTACAGGAAGGCTGGGTGACACTGTCCTGGGGACGCTCTGTAGCAGAAGGGATCCCCTCCGCTTGGCCCCATGTGCCGGGCCTTGGCGTTGCTCAGCAGACAGGAACCCGCCCAACTGCTCCATTCCTTGAGGTGCTCATGGGTGGAAGGGTCTTCCCAGAGCCCTAGAGACAACTGAGGGCGCATCTGAGGCATCCCACCTCCTGGTTGCCACTAGCACCTCTGGCATCTCCCAGTGAGGGGAGTCATGCCCAGGGATGCTGCTCTATAAGGGTCACATCTGTTCCCTACCCCGAGACTCGGAGATTAAGGTGAGCAGGGTGGGGAACACTTAAGGAATAATTTGGAGCTGTGGGAAACCACCACAGACACGTGGGTGCCTCACACGGTGGGGAAGTCCTCCCCAGGATGAGGCACAGGGTACCACAGGAGCGAGCGTGGCCGAGGGTCAGCCCCGTCTCTATTGCCTGTCTGCTGTAACCCTCTTCGCCCAAATATTCTCCAACCTGGACCTACGTTTTCAGAGAAGACCCCCACCTTTTTTCTCACTACGGGACCCAGCAGCACCCACACCACCAGGCTGCGCATCCACGGGCGGCACATACGGCCCTCCTCACCT
>NW_010429147.1:1453-1654 GCF_000710305.1 Buceros rhinoceros silvestris
TGCCGTTCGCAATGGAGGAGCGGGGGGGGGACGAGCCTTCCCCACGTGGGGTTTTTTCCTCCTTACATGTAAATATGGGGCACTCGATGAGCTGCACCAGCTTGTCCACCTCGGTGAGGAAATCCACTGTGACCTCCAGATCCCCGCTGGATGTGGCCGTTAAGGACGTTACCTTGGAAAAGGGGGGCCCGGGGGCAGCAG
>NW_010429147.1:1757-2461 GCF_000710305.1 Buceros rhinoceros silvestris
TGGCAGCAGATGGCTTGCCTGGGTGACGCCTGGTGTAGTCCGTGGCGCTGCCAAACCCTCCCTGCATCCACAGCTCCTGCAGCGAGCGGGCAGGGCTCACAAGTGGGCAGGGCTGCAAGGGCCGCAGGGCGGCTGAGGGATGAGGGAAGGAAACAGGATGAGCAGGCTGGGACGGGGAGAAGGAGAGGTGCCCCAAAAGGCAGCACTTGTCCAGTGAAGGTGGCGCAAGGGAGAACGCTTGCTTTTACCCCCCAAGCCCGTGGAGATGGCGGGGAGGCGATGCCGAGCACTCCCGTCCCCCGGAGAAGGGAACCCAAAGGCTTTGTTAAGCTCTGTCATACGGAAAGTGACTCGGGGTGTGTCGGCACATGAAAATCATCATTCTGCTGCAGGCAGCTGGTGAGCTCACCGGGAACCGTGCCACGCCGGGCACTGCCTGCTCCTCATCGGGTCAGGAGGCCAAAGCCTTCATCTTCCTGGGAGGAAGAGGATGCTGAGAGCCTCCCCTCGTGGGTAGGGGAAGGTCAGGGCTCAGCCAGCACACACTTTCCTTCTTTTACACCACAAAAACTGACGACAGCGCAAGAGGAAGGGAGCTGGCGCGTGCCCAGCACAGGCTGCCCTGCCCTCTTGTTGTGGGGACACCACCCCGGTAATGATGGGCTGGCGGCAGGAGGCCGGGCTGGCCTGGAGGGTGACCTCAG
>NW_010429147.1:2619-2939 GCF_000710305.1 Buceros rhinoceros silvestris
GCCTCACAGAAAACCCCCCGAAGGATACAATTTCTGGATGAGGTCGTAGGCGTGTTTGTAGTTCTGCGTAAGGAAGCAGAGGGACACAGTTGTCACAGGGTTGTGACACCAGGACCGGTACAGACAGCAGAAGAGGTTACGGCTTTCCTGGGGAAAGAGGGAGCCATCAGGGGTATGTCACCAGCAGGAGCAAGGACATGGCATTGAGAGCCCCAGGTCCTCGACACCAACCTACCACACTGGCAAATGCCACCAAGACATGAAGGGATGTTTCTGGATCCACCAAATCCACCTGGCACTGGCAGGAGGCCACCAGCCTT
>NW_010429147.1:3214-5809 GCF_000710305.1 Buceros rhinoceros silvestris
GAGGAGGAGAGGTCTTCCCCCCACCCCCACCTCCTTGCTTGGATATCACTGGTGCTGGCGGCAGCTGCTCAGCAAACCCCATGGGTGTGTTCCCAGCAGAGGCAGCTGAGGGATCGGAGGGCTCTGCTCCTGCTGTCACCTGTCCCCTGGCCCGTGTCAGCGTAGAGAAAGGGAGGTGGCAGCTGCTTGAGGGGTCAGGAAGCTGTTTCCCATCCCGGGGGAGAAAAGCAAGAGCTGGGCACATCCTCCAAGTCCCCCTCAGCTCCTCAAGAGTGGAGGAACGAAGGGGACCCTGGGACGTGCTAGGCAGGGACTGAGCAGTAAGACAGGTCTCCAGGTCCCAGCCACTGCCATTACCACAGAATCACCTGGTTGGAAGAGACCTTTAAGATCATCGAGTCCAACCGTTCGCCCTGCGCTGCCAGGGCCCCTAAACCGTGTCCCTCAGCACCAGTGACACGACTCTTGAACACTTCCAGGGATATGTCCCCCCCAGCAGCTGAGCCCGCGCCTGCTGCCCATACCGGAGTCTTCAGGTCCTTCAACTGGTTCCTCAGCTGGAAGAGCTCAGAGGACGTCAGCAGGATGGTGTTCAGGGTGTGGACCATGGTAGAGGCGAACTTGAGGTCCTCTTCTCGAAGCAGTATGTCTGCCATGGAGTGGAAGATGTTTTCTGCGTTTAGCAGTAGACAGAGCTGCCTGCGTACCACGGAGGAGAGAGCGGGGTGAAAGATGGTTAGTGAGCACAGCCAAGACCTGACCAGAGCCCACGCATCATCCCCTTCCTCCGGAGGGGACCAGGGACAGGCGGTAAGGCTGCAGCCCAGGCTGGGCGAGTACCAGACGGGAGACGTTGCGGGGCAATGCCAGGCCCTGCACTCGGAGGGTGCAGCTACTCGCAGCAGGTCAAGGCTGAAAATCAAAGAGCTGGGCTGAGACACAGCCCCAGCTGTGCTGCTACGGGACCGCGCCAGCGCCCACCGCTGTGGATTGCTGCCACCTCGAGCTCCCTGCTGACCTCCCTCGAAAGGTTTCAGCGTCACTTTCTACCCTGACAGCTGCAGGGAACATGCAGCAGCGCTGTTACAGATGGCGTGTGATGGGCTAGCCAGACCAGTATCGCCCTGACTTCAGGGAACTGGTAGGGAGCGAGCATGGCCACGGGGACAGAGCAAGCCCGCCTGGAGCTGGAGGCTGTCCTTCCCTCCACAGCCTGCCCTGTTGCTCTTTGAACTCCTCCACGCTCCAGCTCCCACGAAATCCGGTGCTGAGGGGCTCTGGGTCTCCAGCTGACAAAGCTGGAAGCTGCATCTGCTCCGCTGGACACGCTGCCAGCAGCACTGTCCCCAAAACACGGCAGAGCTGGTGCCACGGCCCACGCCGATCTGCCTGTCTGCCCCTGGTGGGTCACGGCAGGAATGTTCTGCTTAACAAACCTTGGGGCTTTCTCAAGTTTTCAACCTTTTAGACCAGAAACCAAAACTCAGATTTTTTTTTCCTCCTGTCTTTGTTTGGATTTGGGGATTTCCTGTTTTTCTCCATGCTCCTGCCTTCTTGGGCAGTTTGTCTGAGGACATCTGAAACACTGCCCAGTGCGGGCTTAGCTCACTGGTGCCTGCAACAGGGAGACCCAGGGGAGCCCACCCAGCTCCCCAGCTTCTCTTGAAGCTTCTCCCGGCTCCTTGGGTCCTCACATCTCCCCATGGGCTGATGGGGAGCCTCGGCACCAGGGGAGATGCTGGCACTCCCCAGAGTTCCTCTGCTTTCCCCCAGCTGCTACCAAGCACCATTCCCCACCAGATAACCTCAGCTGGCAACTGGATCCCCTCCTGGAAGCATCTCAGAAGGTTTAGGAGGCCAAACAAGGAGGACCTTGCTTCAGCGGCTGGCTGGGAGGCATTTGCTAGCTGTCGGCTGGGAGCACGCCTAACTCCCCTGGTGGGGACATGCTTTTGCTTTTACCTCCTGGCTTGAGGAATAGAAAGGAGGTAAGTTTCCAGCCCCCATCCCCGTGGGGAAGGACCGGTGAAGACGACAGGAAGACACCAAAGACCATACCCTGAAGCCTGGAGTGTACAGGATGCAAGAGGAGAACAGGGAACAAAAAAACGGACTTTCTCTCCCAACACACGGAGGAAGAAACCCCTCATCTTCCTCCGAATTTTACCAAGCAGCCCTTCCCCTCCTCGCCCGGCCCCAGCTCCTCTCCATCGACAGCTCCCGCAGCCCGTGTGGCTGCCAGCAGACAATGAGATGCTCTGTGCGGGCTTTTACGTAACTCAACCCGGCGATCGCCCTGGACCCCGTTAAAATGGAACGGGCAGTGATAAATAAGCTCATTTATCCCAATTATTCTTACGTAACCAGCTGCATTCATGGGGATGAAAACGCTTCCCCAATTTCTCGCCGCTTGGACGCGGGCTGGCTGGAGGAGGGAGAGCGATGGGAAAGCGAAGCACCGAGGGAGGGAAGGGGAAGGCAGAGGCTTTTAGTCCAGCCTGATGGGAGCCAAAAGCAAATCAATAGCTCAGCATTGCAGGCAGGATCCGGTCATCGGCAGCGGGCAGAAAAAGCGGCACACCCCGGGAGGGCACA
>NW_010429147.1:5890-6322 GCF_000710305.1 Buceros rhinoceros silvestris
CATCGGCAGCTGCAGCAAAGCGCGCCCAGCCTGGGCAGGTCCAAGCTCATTCCAGGGGTGAGCTGGCTCCGTCCTACCCTTTCCCAGTAAGAGGGGATAACTGGATGGCCCGGCCTTGGCGAGCTTCCTCCAGCAGCCGTGCCGGGCATTCGGACTGTGAAGCGTGAGGATTTACTGTGCCCAAAGAGGGGACGGGTCCTCCAGGGACAAACGCCGGGGTAGTGGTACCCGCAGCTGCGAAGTGCCCGGTGTGCTGGTGCCACGGCCGGCGTGGAGCCGATGTTACAGAAGGCTACGAAAGAGCTCAGACAAGCTCAGCCAGACCAAAAACAGCGCCGGCAAACGTCGAGGGCAACTCAGCGACCTCCGGAACTGCCCTTGTCCGCCCACGGCAAGGATGCCGGTTGGGTCCCGCCCCGACCGCTCCTCCGC
>NW_010429147.1:7080-7511 GCF_000710305.1 Buceros rhinoceros silvestris
AGCCGACCCGCCAGCAGCAGGTGGCTGGCAGTGGGGCGGGAGGGGTCCCCTGGAGCCCATCCCCTGGGAGGCTTCAATGGCACGAGGGGAACGCGGGGCTGGCTGGGAGGAGCACAGGGGACAGACAGGTGGCTTCGAAGTAACCAGGCAGCAGCCGAGCTGCCGGAGGGGAGGCTGTGAAAGGGGATGGGGCACTGGGGACAGCGAGCAGGAGCTGTACCCCAGAGAGGTACACCGCAAATTACACACCCCGTAAATATATGTGTACACCCATAAATACATCTATATACTGGATATAGATACCCCATAAATACATAAAGCCATAAATATATATCAGATAAACACACCCCAAAACACATACACACCCCATAAATATATAAATATATATAGCTATACCTCAGCCATGTACACCCCAGACCAATACACCACAT
>NW_010429147.1:7674-10723 GCF_000710305.1 Buceros rhinoceros silvestris
CAGAGAGGGCCCAGCTGCCAGACAACCCCCCAGTCACTAAGCGGGCTGGCCGTGGCTCAGCCACCCATCCACCTGCCCACGCTTTGCTGGAAGGAGCTGGCTCGTTCCCAAATCGCCATGCCAGCGAGATGCCTCTCCCCAAGGCTCGCCCTGCATCCCCATGGATGACACACGCGTCCCCCTGCCCATCCCTGAGTCCCCAAGGACCTCTCAGTGTGGGAGACAGGGGGACCCCAGGGAGGCAGAGCATCTCGGCACGGCATCGCGGAGCTGTTGGGCACCCGTCGGCGGAGGCATATGGTGGCGATAATGAAGTGTGGTGCTTAGGTCATTAAAATTTAACTCCTTAAATTAAAAGGGTTATTCAAGCCTTTCCAGAGGAGCCAAGGAACGCGGCTGCGGGCAGACGGGAGGCAGAGCCTGCCTGAAGCATGCGATGGGGGACACCCCACCCCCCCGCCACTGCCTCGGTGGGGCTGAGCCATGGTGGCGCTCCCGAGGGAACCAGCGGGTCACCTCTAGATTCTGCCATGGGGACAGGACCCCTCGCCCAGCCCTGGCGCAGGGAGCTGCTGCGGGGCCGTGTGCTGGAGCACAGGGCATGTCAGGGCGATGGGGCGGCTTCGGAGGCACATCTCCAATTAAGGAGAATCCCCGGCATCCCTCCCAGCCCTCCTGCTTTGACAGCTCGATGCCTGGAAACACGGCTAATCTAAACACCATCGTTTCAGGGAGCCCTGGAGCTCCCACCCTGCCCACTCGCCCCTTTAACCGCTTCAGCCCTGTCCCCTGCCCTATACAGGCTGGCAAAGGGTCAGGGCAGCCCGACGCTTGCAGGCAGGGGGTGAAAGTCTCGTTTTCCATATAATTAACAGAGAAAACATACAATCCAGCCCTGCTGTGGATGGAGACACCGTCCCCTCCGCCGGGACCTGCAGGGAGCCTGGCGGGGGGAGCACTGCTGGCCCCCTCCCATCGTCCGGCCACACGCAGCACCGTCCTGCTGCGTTCAGTTAAGCAGGTGCTTCTTCATTAAGCACCAGCGATTCGCTGTATTAGTTCTGGGCAGACACAGGGCCCCAGCGGGGCGAGGATTGTGTCTCATTCCATTTCTAGCAACTGGGACAGAGCTGGAGCTGGGGAAGGAGTTGCCTGAGGTTGGGGGAGAGATGCTCCAAGGGGCTCTGCCCTGCTTTTTGGCTTGTGGGGCTGGACCACCACCTCTCCTGTGGCTGTGACGAGGGCAGAGCCCCTCCATCCTTCCTCCCCACCCTCCTCTTCCTCCACTCCCTTCCTCTCTCCTCCCCAAGGCTTTCCACCACCCTTCCTCCCCGTGAGATGCCCTGGCTTGGTCCAGGGGACCTATAGCCCCTGCGAAGCCTATCCCCATCCCTCCAAAAGCCTCTGCTGGGAAAAGCAGCATCCCCAGCCCAGCCCAGCAGCTGGGATCCACTCGGAATTTGCAGAAGCACAGATAAAATTAGGAAGGGAAGGTGAGAGGGAGAAGAGAGCAGGGAAAGCAGGAGGATGCCGTTCCCCTGCCCTTTTCCACCGCAGTGGTGAAGAAAACCCCAGTCCTCCATTCTCTGTCTTTGCTGCATCCAGCCTCTGGAGCCGCTCCTCTGGGCAAGGGAAACCATGGCAACCCCGGCAGCTCCTGCGTTCAAAATTCACAGTGTTTTACGGAAGAGATTGCGAAGGGTTTGGGCAGGTCAGGAGCAGTGGGGCTCCTTCTGCAGGAGGCACGGCTGAGGAGGAGAGGGACCCTCTGCCTGCTCCAGCTCCCCTCTCCCAGCCACCCGTTCCCATCTCAGAGCAAGCTTCTGCTGGCATGTTTCCCTAACGAACTCGAGTCCTCATCAAGAGGCAGGGAGGACCCGGTGGGATCTGTCTCCTGGGGACAGACTTGGGGCACTGAGATGGAGCAAAATACATGGCGGAGCATCTGCATCTGCTGGACATGGAAAGCTGTGAAGTGCCACCTGGCCAAGGGTGGCACTGGAGGCCCCTGGAGGGCACTGACAGGTGCTGGGGAAGGGCAGCTCTGAGGCTGGGAGCTGTCGGGGTTTGCCCCGGCTGAGCCAAGAGCCTGCTCGAGCCAGGAAGACAATGTGAGAAAAAGCTTCTTCATGCAGCTTTTGGATTCTTCTTGATGTCCTAATGTTCAGATCTTGCCCTTTGAGATGTCAGGTCAGCCGTGATGGGAGCATTGGATCAAAGGGAGCCCAGCAGCAGGAAGGGTGAGGCCGTTTGTGGGGGGACCTAGTTTGATGTGCAACAAAGCCAAAACTTTCTTTTCAGCCTCGCCAGCCCCAGTTCCTCGTGATGGTTATCAAGTTCTCCTGGGGAACTCCGTGAAAGCCACGGAGCAGAGATGTGTGGATCTGGGGTGAAGTGTGGATCTCGGGAAGCCAGAGACAAGCCCTGCAATGCCTTCGCTTGAAAAGGGAAAGGTGCAGCATGCTTCACTGCAAACAAGAAAACCCTCCCACGGTGCATCTGCTCGGCAGCAGCCATCAGCCTGACAAGTGCTGAAGGAGCTGTGGTGCCAGCTCGGCGCTGAGCTGGGGCTCTTGCAGCCGTAAGGTGCTCTCTAGAGACCCTGGAGTGACGAGAGGGAGCCCCGAGAGGAGCACAGCACAAACGTAGAGTGTTTCAGACCAGCTTCAGCTGCAGAAGCAGCACTTCAGTCCCGCAGAGCCTCAGCCCTAGGCTTCTGCTCCTCTCGTGCTCCCCTTGGACACTGGATGGCCGGGAGGTCCCTGTCCTCCGCTACCAGAGCTGTAAGCTGCCTCTTGGTCACATCCACCTTGACTCATGACGAACCCAGCCTTGTCCCCACCCCAAATGTTGGCTGCCTGGAGAGCAGCACCCTTCAAAGATGTCATCTTCAGTTTATCCATCACCTCCGGGCACTTACACTGTGAGTGACATACCCACAGCTCCCTACCAAACAGGAGAGGGAAACACGGCTGTACCGAGGAGAAGCAAGAGTTTATTCAGAAGAAACTACTTCAAGCTTCCTCTTCAATTTCTTCCTCTTATTGTC
>NW_010429147.1:10836-12605 GCF_000710305.1 Buceros rhinoceros silvestris
GTCACCAGGACCAACCACTAATATCCTCTGGGATGGGCCAGAAGCTAAACTTGGAAACTTACTGCTCCACTCAGGCCGAGGCATCGCCCGCCTCCTTGGCGTAACACAGATGAATGTGACAGCTCCTCCAAGGTGAAGCCCCCATCCAGCACCTGTCCCCAGCTGCTCCAGATAGTGCGTCTCAGCAGTTTCCTCATGGAAATCTTATGGTGACCCACAGACAAAGCTCTGCTGCCCGCAAGCACGCAGTCCTGGAGGACCTGCAAAGCTTACAAGACGCTGTAGGAACATCTGAGCACCTACAGGAGGCTCACCTGGAAAACGGGCACCTCTCCTCCTCTGAACCCTCCAGGAACATGAAAAATAACCTCCTGAGGCACTTCTTCTCCTACTTTTAAACCTGACGGTGACTTGACAGAAAAGCGGCTCTGCTGCCCGCAAGCACGCAGTCCTGGAGGACCTGCAAAGCTTACAAGACGCTGTAGGAACATCTGAGCACCTACAGGAGGCTCACCTGGAAAACGGGCACCTCTCCTCCTCTGAACCCTCCAGGAACATGAAAAATAACCTCCTGAGGCACTTCTTCTCCTACTTTTAAACCTGACGGTGACTTGACAGAAAAGCGGATGGCAAATGCAAGTCCTGCTGCCCAGAGCCTTTGGGGCTTCACGCCCCCGGCAGGTCAGCGGCATTACAGCACGTACCGAGCAGGGCTGAAACTCTGGCTCCACCACCACCTCCTCACACTGACCCCAGCCTTCCAGAGCCTGACCCCAGCGCGGGACTTACACCAGGCAGTGAGGTTTTCGGGCAAGCACCCTCTGTTTTGAAGGGAGGGAAGGGTAGGGGCTGGCTGGGGAGCGGGGAGACGCGTAAAGCCGCTGCAGATCCTTCCTTCGAGACGTACGCTTCCCTTGCAGGCTGACAGCTGTGGCCTAATTTTCAAGAAAACTGACAAGCGCCTTATTTCTCCCCCTATAATTTCTCTTCGCCGCAAATAAAATAGGTTAAAGGAGCGGGCACAAAGCTGTGGTGACGGGAGCCGGGAGAGGCTGATCCGGTTCGGGGTATGCAGGGCTTGCAGAGAGGTGGCAGCCGTGGTCCCTGCGCTCGCCCTTCCGCTTCCTGCGCCATCGTTTTGCTTGGAGACAGAGAAATAAAAGCACTTTTGCTCCTAAAAGCATGACTGAGGAGCAGGCTGGTGTCCTAGAGGTGGCTTTTCCCTCACTTCGCCTGAGCAAACGGGCTGTATTTAGCTTGACCGGCTCAAACCCACGTCCAGCCGCACGCGAGGCAGCGCTAATCCTTGGGCGGCTTTGGGAGAAGGCACAGAAGGAGCAGGAGGAGTGGGGACACTCGAGCACATCCTGGAGCTCAGGGCAGGAGGTGCCGTGAGTCCGGCTGCACTCTGGCCTCAGCGTTGTCAGCTAAACATGACCCCCCCCTCCATTTCTGCTGTGGTTTAGATGCCCCGGGTGTTATTCTGGCTGTACGGCCGGGCTCTCCTCCGTGCCCGCCACCTCTCAGCATCGCAGGGTGGGTCCTGATGCCCACCCTGCCTTCGGAGACGGGGTCGCTGTAGGGATCCCAAGGGGGGATGCAGCCTGGGGAGCCTCACTCCCCCTAACCCTCCAAGTCCCAGAGATGTGCGAGAGGAGAGGGGCTGGATTCTCCCTGCCATGCCAGCACCCTGAGAACACCCAGTGCTAGAAGGGGACCTGCTCCAGGTGCAGCTGAGCACCCACAGCAGTTCCTGCACCTAAGGGCAC
>NW_010429147.1:12738-14173 GCF_000710305.1 Buceros rhinoceros silvestris
GCTCCAGCCGGGTGGCTTTCGCACAGCTCCACGCTTTCAGTGAGGGGCTGAAGATGTCCCATCCCTGTAAGAGAGATGGCAGGGGGCAAATGCTGTTGACCAGCCTCTCCCAGGCTCCCTGTCCTGGCTTTCCTTCCGCAGCAACGAATTAACCGAGATGCCATCTTTGCAGATCAAGAGATGGCAACACCATGAGAACCCCCAAGCCCCAACCGATGGGATCTCGGGTTACTTTAGCAGCTAATGGGCAAAACCATCTCCCTTGTCCGCACCGCTGCTGCCTCCCCACAATGAGGGTCCTCACCCCATCGCTGGGCAAGGAAAAGTGGAGAGACACCTTGGAAGCTGCTCATGCTGAAGCCTTGCTCTGGGTCATGTCGTGGTACTAAGCAGGGGAGCCACAGGCTCCTCTTCCCACTGCCCAGCACGCCTTTTCCCAGTTCCCCTCTTCCCCAGCTCGCTTTTCCGGAGCGCTCCTGCTGGGATGCCAGGGAAAGCACTGGCACAGAGCAAATATCCTCCTGTAGGGACCTGCCCTTTGAAGGAACTTAGCCACTTTGGGAGGGTTTTCCTCCCTTACGCACACTTCCCCTTCCTCCCCTCCACCCTTTCGCTGACCCAAATTAGTCCCAGCCCACTCCGGTGCTGCCGCTCACATGTAGTTCCCATTTTTCTGCAGAGAAACCCATCAAATCCTTCCAGGCTCCAAGTATGCCTGGTCCTGGAGCTGTGTCCACAGGGAGGACAGTGAGCTCAGCCCCCGGGGCTGGTCCTCGCTCAGCTCCTCTAGCCCCCACGGCTCCCTGGAGGCATCGCCTGTCCTTCCCTTGCGGGTCCAGCTTCTGCTATTCCATTAGGGATAATCCTTCAGCAGAGCAACCAGTGAAGGTCACACCGGTGATGGCTCCCAGTGCATCACACACCTAGGTCCAGCCTCCAGCCTGGAGGAAACGCGGTGTTTCCCCTCCAGCTCCTGCTCCATGGGGCTGCAGAGGGTATCAGAGAGCCCAGCACAATGCCCCAGAGCCCTGGTCAATCAAAACCTCATTAGGCACATGCTCCCCTGCATGTGGAGCCCATGGCATGATGTAAAAGAAGCAATTTGAGAGCTGGGGTTTTTTGGGGGTGCGGTGCTGTTGCCAGCTCCCACCTCGAATTCATATCAAAGCCCAAGAGGAGCCTGCGCTTGGCTGGGGCAGCGGGAGACACATAAAAGCAGAGCTTGGATGTCTCCACACCACTAAACCACTCCTGGGTCTCTGGCCACGGGGTTCCTCATGGCTGGGTGGAGGCAGAGCGAGGAGAAGCCCCCAGACCTTGGTGCAGAGCCAGGGCTGCTCCATCACCCCGCGCCTGGCTGGGGGCTCGGGTGGGATGGAGCCCCACTTTCCGCTTTGCGAAAAGCGAGGGAAATAATAAATAAATAAAAAGCTTT
>NW_010429147.1:14418-14716 GCF_000710305.1 Buceros rhinoceros silvestris
CTCGCGCCCTCCCGACACAGAAGCTCCCCTTGTAGCGCTCGCAGCTGTCTGGATTTTACCCGCGTTCATATCACAGTTTATCAAAGGGGCTGCGTTTTCTTTTTTTTCTGCACTTTACTGAGTACAAGCCGAACGGTTCTCCTGCAAAAACAAATGCAGGTTTTGTTCTGCAATGCAGCGGCCTGGAGGGTGGGAGAGAGGAAGAGGCGACATGCGTGTCCCCCCCCTCACAGCCCCAATTCACTCGCTGGTGGGGCAGAGGCTTTTCAGGGCACAGGTTTGGCAATGGGGGCAGGAA
>NW_010429147.1:14817-15200 GCF_000710305.1 Buceros rhinoceros silvestris
AGTCGCGGGTGGGGCAGAGGCTTTGCAGGGCAGAGGTTTGGCAATGGGAGCAGGAGGGGACCCAGCACACCCGAGGGAAGGAGGAGCAGGAGGGGACCCTGCATCCCAGCCCTGGGAGCCTCCAGCTCATCTGGAGGAATAGAGATGTTTGGCCAAGCAAAGCGTATGTCCAGGGGAGCTCAGACGCATCCAGGCCTGGGAGAAGAGGAGGGTTTTGGTCAAGAGCTGGGTTTGGTCCCAGCTCTTGAGCCTCCCCCGGTGAGGGGTGGGTGATGGCTGGGCGGTGGTCAGCAAGGCGAGGTTAAGAAGGGGGTGGGGGGGCCAGGATGGGGCAGGGAGACAGTGAATCACGGCAGGACAGTGGCGTCCTGGGGCTTCAGCAT
>NW_010429147.1:15416-16435 GCF_000710305.1 Buceros rhinoceros silvestris
CTTGCTAACCCCCCACCCCACTCCCTCTCCAGGGTGCCGCTGGCTGGCCGCCCTTCCCTTCCCACCCCCCCGATGAAGAGCACGGCTCTGGTAACGCTGGGCAGGCTGAGCAAAAAGCGATTTAACATGCTCCTCACTGCCTGCCTGCCAAGAGCATCAGATGTCTGTGCTCCGCGGGACACGCCGGCCCTCGACTCCCCCCCGCTCCTTATTAGCAGGTTCAAATCCACTTTGCCTCTTTTTCCCTACTTTTTGGGGAGAAAGTCAGCCCCAGCCTCTCTCAGAGGCAGAGAAGTCCCATCCTGCCCCAAAAGAGGGGACCGGCCACCCCAGCAAGTGCCCTGCCGTAAAGCCCTTCGTGCACCCAAAGTGACATGCCAGTGCGTGCCCCCAGCTCCACCCTCTTCAGTACCCAGCTCTCCACTGGCCTCATCCCAACAGGACTTTGAGACCTCAAGGAACAGGCAGGATTTCCAGCCAGGGGGACTTTTCCTGTCTGCAGGAGCCATAAATCCGCTCACCCAGCACAAGACTTGGCATTTTCCAGCTCCCCAGCTAATGCCATAAAACGGCCGAATAACCTTATCTGCGCCAGCCTACGTCTTCTAGAGCGGATGGAGAACCAGCCCACCCTCCTGGCCACCCTGCACGGGCTTCAAGCATCCTCCCTAAAAGCCAAAGACCATCCTCAGTTGAATGGCCAAGCCCTGTGGGGTGCATCAACGGCCAAATATCTTAAGCTGCGCCAGCCTACGTCTTCTAGAGCGGATGGAGAACCAGCCCACCCTCCTGGCCACCCTGCACGGGCTTCAAGCATCCTCCCTAAAAGCCAAAGACCATCCTCAGTTGAATGGCCAAGCCCTGTGGGGTGCATCAAGCAGGAGGTGGCTGAAAAGTCACTGCAGGGCCCATTCCACATAGCTTAACCTCAGAAAACGCCCCGTGAGAAGGTGCTGGGCAGTGGGCAGCTTTATTTGAGGGCTCTATACAACAAGCGACCTCCAGGACTCCCGTTCTTG
>NW_010429148.1:0-11627 GCF_000710305.1 Buceros rhinoceros silvestris
AAATATAAAATAGATAGTATTCAACAAAATTAGCTGGCAAAATTAAGCTGCTCCTTCCCTGAACTTACATGCATGTGTAAAAACACACCACCTACAATTTGTTTCTGAATGTCTATGCTGGTTAAATTAAGACATTCCAGTACTGCTGCTTCTCAGCCTCACGTTTCGACATCGACATTTAACTTTTAACACAATAAATAATGCTTTATACTCCAGATGATGTCCATTATTAGTACTTTAGCATATAGATTAAATCACCAGAGTATAGGAACATATCAGATCTTTAGCTTTACTACTTTAATACTTGCAACTGAATTCCCTAGAGTTCTAAACATTGCTTCATTCATTGACTTTATATTTGATAGAATAAAAACATACAGATGTTTTAAAGAGCCAAAATTTTACCAAAGATTTAAGCAGAAAGGAGACGATTACAACTGCATCACTGACTGGTTTAGAACAAAGCAGCTATTTATAAAGTACATTTTTTACACTGTAGTTGATGATATCTAAACACATATGCAGAATAGATTAATATTTTAATCTCAATTATCTAATCTTTCATCAGATCTCACTTACAGCAGCCTTGATAGTAAAATATAATGATATAAGCTATAAATTGGCATTAAAAGAAAAATTCTTATCTTTCCTTTTTGTCTTTTTGTAAATCTAATTAATTTAAATTAGTATGGCAATATTATAATTAACTTCATTTTTTCTGGCTGCCCCACTAGAACTCAATTTTAAGCAGGTTTAATCCCTTTTCCATCCAGTTCAATTACATTTCCTGAATGTATATCTCACCTTTCAATTTATACAAAATATTTTTCCGTAACTAAATGGGCACAAGTAAAATAATATCCAATACCTCTATGAGTAACAACTGCAAGTTCTTTAGTTCTTTCTATCTGCTCAGCTTTTCTCGGTCGTCTTCTTGCGCTTTGTAAATTTGCTTGATGAAGGGAGAGCGCTTCCTTGGAAGTGGCTGACTCCAGAATTGATTTTCTTATATTCATAGCTTGCACTTGTTGCTCTTCAGGAGGTTGTCTATAGGTGGTCACTGCACTGGATACAGCAACATCAGCAGATGTGCTAGCAACAGTAATAGCACCAGTAGTGGCCGCAATACGCTCCTCTAACTCACCAGTGGAGGCAGTTTTGATCAAAGTGGAAGAACCTGTGGGACACACAGTAGCACTGGATGCTAACTTTTTCTTTTGAATTGTGATTTCCTGGTCAATCAAGAGATTAAATTTCCCTCTGTTTAACATAGTAAAGACAACTGCATGAAAAGAGGAAAGTCAATATGCTTTATTTAAAAATTTGAAGTAATCAGAACATTTTTTTAATGCTAGTGAACATTTTGTAATTATAGTGATATCACACATTTAGTTTTAAATGTCCTCAAAAACTTACAGTATAAATTTCTGTACCAGTCAGAATGACAGCATGTAATTTCCACCCCTGCAAATTCAGTCCTGAAATCAGCACAGCTATATCATGAAAACAGACCTCACAGCTAGAAAAGAGGCAACTGCCCTATCGAGGAGTAAACCAGCATTATGTAGTAACTGAGGTAGCAAGTGAAGCTTCTGTACTCCACTGCTAATAAGGCTGCCAAATGTGTTCATACATTTGATTCTTTTCATCAAAGATTGACAAGGCTCTAAAAGCTCATTTAGACTTGATACAAGGCCAGGTGTAGGTGGATAGTAGAAGGTACACATTTAAACTAAACATCTAAGCGTAGTTATCTACACTCGATATTGCACAAAGGCTGCATCTGCAATTCTTTCTTTGCTCTCTGATCCCTGTAATAGGCCAGATTACTTTACTCAACACGCCACCCCCTAAATGTCTGATGAGTTAAAAAATTGTCCATGCACTGCTTGTCTAGTAGCTGAAATAAATAACCCATGTGGGAATTTTTAATATTGTATAAACCTTTTAATCCTTGCCCATCTCTTAGGTTTGACTGCCAATGTTTGGAAGGCAAGTCTCTCACCTGTGAGCACTTAAAACATCTAACACGGTAGCAACTCCTTGTTGCCTGGAATGAATAAATGACTGTGCAATGCATAATAAAATGTATAATAACAAATTAGCATAAACAAAGTTGATGTAGCATGAACCATACTACGTAATACTTGTATCTTTAAAGCATGTATTTTTTATTCCATAATAATGATTAAGGAGCTCTTGAACACTCATTCAAACAATAATATTCCACACTTCCCTTTTTTATTTCTGAGCTGTCTTTTCATGCAGATTTTGAGACCTGTCCTTTAAATGTAGCGGGTGAATGACAAGATGGAAACAAACCAGAGGTTTTGCACTGTTTTTAACAGAACCTATAGACTAGAAAATGTAAATATGACTTCCAGAGGAACTGAACAGTATATAGCAACTTCCATGCACAAGTTACATCAGTTTTTGGACAGAAATCTCAAATATACGCTATAAATAAATGGAACCAATCCTAATGTCAAAAATACTCAGTCTTGCTAATAAAGTCTCTTTTGTTTACTGCAGAAATTTTAGACTGAAAATGTCGCAATTCTATTAAAAAGATACTACCATAACAGAATATTTAAGCATTATACAGACAAGTAATAAGGCTGCTGCGGGTACAGATTATTTTTACTGTCTTACATTTAATGTCTAATATCTATTCTGCAGTACAGTGCTTCTAAATCATACAGTGGTGGTTCCCCCCACACAATTAAACCACCTTAAAAGCACCAGGTAAGGCTCCAGGTTTATGTGTCAGAGACTGAACAAAAACTACTTACTGACCTATGATGACAGTGGTACAAGTAACTAAAACAGATCTAGACATGTTTTATTCTTCATTTCAAAATAAAAGAAGAAAATTGTTACAACAACGAATAAAAACTAGACTAGTTATGTTTCAGGATACAATAAATTTTGACAGATTGATACCAAGATTAAAACACAGAAAATACAAATGCATGGTCAAGAGCTATTTGGGAACAGGATAATGGTGATTAAACCAAAGAAAACTTATTGCATGTTACATAACCAACACTGTTAAAACAAAATCTATGCGGACGCATCTTTATCATGCAAGCAAACGTACAAGAACAGGCAGTCGTCTGCTCCCAGTACCAACCTTAAAACGAAATTATATTCAGAAATTCAGTCAAATGGCATGTTATGTCCTAGTGCTTTAAAGAGCCAAAGCTCTTCAAATGAAAACAAGCTAACAGAATGTTCATCTCAGAAGAAAAAAGAAAGAAAAAATATGCTTATTGAAAGCCTTAAGGCTTACATATTGAAAAGTACTGCACTGCTTTGATACAGAGGCAACTTTCAATCAAAACACCTAACTTGTTAGGCGTCACATCCAATTACACTGCAAAAAAGAACTCATGCAGATCACTAAACAGCAAGGTGTGATTTGCATGGAAGGTTTTAAGACAAAATTAATGTCATGTATAAACAATCGCTGAAGTATCAGCTACTGCATAGAAAAGATGCATTGATCTTTGCCTAAATGCCATTTGTAATTTGTAAAAGCATGAACTTTTGTATTTTAGTATTCTCTGAAAACACGTTTAGACCAATTGACACACCTATGGTTTATGGGCAGCGTAACAAACTCTCCACTTCAGTCATCTGCACTCAAATCTGACGTTTCAGTTAGTCAAGGAGACTATATAATACAAATAGAAAAGCTCCCTCACATATTATTTTCCCTTAATATTCTGGTTAAGACAGATAGATTAGATAGATAGATAGATAGAGTAGGCAGATAGATTAGATATAGATTAGATAAATTAGATAGAAAGATAAGACAAACTCACAATGAAAAAAGGTACAAGGAGGAAGAAAGGAAGGCTGATTTCTGCTTTTTGGATAAAGTTTAAACCAAAAATTTTCAGTGAGCTGAAGTCCACTCAGAGGTAGGTCATCACTTTGAACTCACAATCAGCAACTCAGAAAATCTGAGGCATGAGGAACTGCTAGGCTGCACCACGGGAGGAAGCAATAAAGATGCGGAGGCAAGAAAGAATAATTGTTGCTAGGAGCATGGGTTTACAAAGGGAACCTGACCAACCCAAACTATAGTAGTCAAGACTTACAAGACTGGACAACCATTTCTCTAAGTGAGTTCCTGTGGATGGAAAAAAGATTAAAATCAGTAAAACTGAGGACCTTTCACATGTCAAGTTAGACTGCTTAGGTGAGGAAAGCCTTGAAGTAGCATTTCCTCATAGAAACTCTCAACTACATAGAAGTGGATGGAGATCAAGCTGATGATCTACAGAGCAATTCAGTTCAGAAAACTAGTCTGAATGAACTACTACTCAAAAGAGTTGTAACCGCTAAAACTTTGGATAATGCAAACATATGGAAGACCCATAAGCCTTTCTTTTTATATAGAAGTTGCTTCTGATTCCAGGATCATTTTTTTAGTAAAGGAAAGAGGCAAGAGCCTTTGACATTTGCTTGAGACAAAGCTACAAAAATAGATTACGAATCTGCGCTAGATGCACACACTTCACATATGCAATATGCTACAAGTATACTCAGGGATCCCCTTGTAAACATGAGAGCAAAGGAAATTTACCCCAGATAAACTCATAGTGGAAGTTGCCATTTAAATTAATCTTATCAACTAACTTTTTACGAGTAATCCCTAAGGAAATAAAATAATCTAGGGAGATAGTGATTACCTTTGCCCTCTCTGCAGAAGCATTCACTAGCAAAAAAAAATAAGGCAGAAAATGACATCTAATACAGTGAAAATGCTTTTAGTGAAATTTTTTTTTTCTTCCCTTTTAGAAGACTATGACTTGGGAAGGCTTTCCTTTAAAATGGAGAGAGCTAGAACAATGTAACTCCCCTCTCCAACTAGTACATGTATTTAAAATGTGTTCATGCAAGTTGTAACTAATGTGCCAATACTAAATAAAAAATTAACAACTTTTAGAAACTGTAGGCCTGAAAAAAAGTAGTCAAAGTAGTTCATATATGTTGGAAAGTAGAATCAGACAAATGCAATTCTTAGATTTTAATAGATTTTATATAGATTTTAATTTGTATCTCTATATACTTTAGACATAAGTTGTTTTCTCAGCCTTGTATGAAATTAATTGATTTTGGCTGAGAAAACAACTTATGTCTAAAGTATAAAGCTGCTATTAGCTTTCCACTCTTCTCAAGGATGAAAAAGCCCAGCTCCTCAGCCTCTCCTCACAGGGCAAGAGCTCCAGCCCCAAATCATCTTGGTGGCCCTCCACTGAACTTGCTCCAGCAAAGAATTCATCTTTCCTGTCATGGGACCCAAAACTTGTTGCACTATTCCAGCTATGGAGCGTTGAGTGAAGGACAATAATCATTCCCTTGAAACTACACTCTAGTTAATACAATTCACGATGCTGTTGCCCCTCTTTGTGGCCAGGACACACTGCCGGGTCACATTCAGCTTGCTGTCTACCAGAACTCGCAGAGCCTTTCCCTCAGAGCTCCTTGCTATCAGCCAGTCCTGCTACAAAGGGTCTTCCCATCCAGTGTGAGGCTTTACATTTGCCTCTGTTGAGTTTCACTGAGTCTGTTGGCCCAATATTCCAGCTTGTCTATGTCCCTATGGATGGCAACCTTGCCCTCGACTGTATTGACTTGACTGACATTTTGGTGTCATTTGCAAAACCAGTGAGTTGTGCTCTGTCCCTGATTCAAGCCCATTAATAACCACATGGAACAGAACTTGTACCAGGACAGACCCCTGCAGTACACTGTTTGTTACCGGACTCTAGGTACAGCATGACCCATTTGTGACTATCCTCTAAATTTAGATGTTTTTTAACTTCAGCAGTGGAAGAACAAGTGAAAACTGGCAAATTGTACATGAGACCAAATGTTGTTCAGCAGCTATTCTAATGTATTAGAATTAGTTTTGCTGATTAGTTCCTAAGAATCAGATTGAGTTCAAAGTGTGAGACCAAACAGGGATATTCACTACCTTGTTTATTCAGGATGAATTCAAGTTGCAGGACTTCATTAGTCCTTGTGACAGATATAGTCCAACCACAGACTTCCCAAACAAAGCTGAATGTTCTTAATGCAGGTGACCTTAAATGGGACTCACTATAGTAAAATGCTAATGAGGTCAGCCTGGGATTTTTCCTGTGTATCTTAATAGCTACAAGTAACCTATTCTATCCTTTTTCAATAGGTAATTGAGGAAGAAGTGTTGACAGTCTTAAGCAAAAATAGAGTGCATTTCTCATTAAAGAAAAAAAGAGGTGATTACAATTACACACAGAACTTCAAAAAAGGGAGTCATCACTATATTCCATCTTCATTCTTCTTTTAGATGTTCAAGGACTTTCAGTCAAGACTTATTTGGTTTCTTTACTCACATCTTCCCATGGTTAGCTAACTTTGCAGTGACCAGTGCGTCCATTAAGAAGGGGAGCTGTTTGCTAATAAAATATCTTAATTAACTATTCTCTTTGATGTTCTCTGTCAATAAATATCTACTGCCTGCAAGATTTTCCAATAGAGTTACAAATGTAATTAGAAGAATGCATCCTGGATCTGTTCAAGGAATTTCCAAGTTAGTGTAGATATAACAGATTGACTCTTGTAATGTATTTTCAATCTTCATAAATTTCTAGTATATTTACCTGCTTTTAAGTTCAAATTACAGTTTTGCTTCTGTTAATTTATAAGTAATAGAAAAGAAAGGAATCTGAAATACAAATATACATTTGCTAATATAAAATCATGATTTAAACATTCCTCTGACCAAATCGATTTTCAGTTCCCAGATAAGGAAAGAAATAAAACTGTGGGTTTAAAAAAGTAAGTGACTGAAAAAATATAGTTCAAAACAAGTTTCTAGACTTCAGTTCAAACAGGCAACAATCCCTTAGTTTATCCAAATAACAAATAGTCCAAATGCTGTGTATACAGAATTTTAATGCGTGTATTCTTTGCTTTCTTTTGTTTTCATGTTGTCCACAATTCGTTTGAATTGATTCAGAATTTCATTTTTATTTCTTTTTGGTACCAGAAGGCACTTCTTCGCATTACTGCATTCTTTTGTGATTTTTTTTACTTGTGGTTTTTTCCTCTCTCTCTTTTTTTCAACTACTCTACTATTATTTCTTTCTTTTCTTTCTCTTAATTTTTTATATTATTTTTAAAAATAAATGAACTACTGCAGTAAGACACATACCAAAACAGTCTGAAAGTGACAATTAAGCAGAGGCCAGAAATTTCCAGGAATGGAGGAGATAAAGACAGTGGTTGTCCTTCAGGACATACAAATGCATGTCTATTATTTTCCAGATGCTTCTCTCAGTGAGTTTTTTTAAGTAGATACTGAAAATAGAGTAAATGTATGTATCTTAATTTTATCAGACTAATTACATTTGAAAATCCATGCAGAATCAACTCTCTAGTTTTACATAATAGAAAAATGCTGAACAACTCAACAAGATTTATTTCTCCTCTACTAAACTCAGAACTTTTTTTTTTACATGTATCTATCCAAATAATAGATTTTATTCCCATAAGATTTGCTTGTTTAATAATTTGCTTGTTTAAAGGGTCACATATGGATACTGTTCTTTAAGTTGGTGTAACTTCAGTAAGAAAATACTTTTTTGTAAGGCCTATTGCTTTAAAAAAAAAAAAGCACCAAACTTTAAAATGAATGTTTGCAAATGAGAAAGCAGTGATTTGAAATACAAAAGAATTAATTTCATTTGTTGCACAGATATATTTTGCTTTTTTCTTAAAAGAGGTGTCCATCAATGCAAGAGAAATCTGTGGAATTCACAATAATAATACAAAAACCCATATAAATTCTTCAAGATTCTCTTTCAACAAGTGAGAGGAATCTATGAAATGAACAATAAAATACTGCGAATAGAAAGTATTCACATCTGTTGACTTAATAGTAGTCAAAAAAAAATATTTGCCAATATAGTTTTGTGTATTTATTTTCTTTGTAATTTGGTTTTGTGAATCATAGTGTAACAGAAAGATCATTTACCCTTTTTAAGGAAAGGATACATCAAACAGGCAAATCCTCAAGAAAAATTACCACACAGACTGTGTACGCAGCAATGTATATAGCAACCATGCAACAAAAATTAGGTTTCCTTCTATCCCATGAACTACACAGGACAAAAGGAAACTAAACGCATGTTACACATTGTGCAGGGGGCAGAAATATAACCCACTATGCTAGCGTGGACCATAGACTGGAACAGAATATGCTGCTCCACTCCTTAATAAACGGGATTTTAATGATGGGATTTTAATGAAAAGATTTTAGACCATTTTGGAAAGCATCTTCTCCCAAGATTTTAAGCAGAAGAATCAAGAAAACCAGGGAAGATATCATTTATTCATTGCTGATATGTGTGCTATAACTTGTCTTTTCCAAAAAGAAAACAAAAGGTTTTAAAGCAAGTTAAAAACTATTGTAAAATTTTGTAGGTGTCTTCAAAAAATACTTTGATGTGAACATGTATCATGGACATTTAATCAGAGGTTTCCCTAAGTTTAAAATTTAAAGTTTCTGATTTCTAATTCTGTTTTGTGTGTTACCTTGGACATGCCATTACACTGTAGTGCTCTCATTTCTTATAAACAAAATGAAATTCACACTACCCTTTTGCTGCCAGAGGGATATTAACATTAGTCGTCTAATATCTCCTCAGTGCTATAAGTAAGGAAACTAGCATGCATAAATATACAGTTCCAGACAGAACAATACTTGCTAAAGCTGGAAATACATATTGATATGTATTTTGTATTTGACACTCCTATTTTTTATTTTTTCAAGGAAGTTCAGATGTGGGGGGGGAAAAAAAAAGAATGACAAAACCAGTAATAATTGTCTTTCATTTAGTCTTAATATCAAAAATCTTTCTATCATTTCTCTTGAGTGTCTAGTTCTGGTATCTAATCTTTGCCCTAAGCAGGCTAAGTGCCTGAATTTTCCATTCTAAATCCAGTGTTAGGCATCAAGGAGCTACTTGACACAAACTTATTATTAAAGATTACTAATGCAATTTAAGCCTCCAAATATTTATCCGATGTATTAATCTTCACTACAGGGAAGACAATTTTAAGAGCTAATAAATTTTTTATTTATTTTTAAACAGATTAGTGCTTGTTAGAAATAATGTGATGTTCTTAGAAAGGCTGTTCAATTGCTAAGCAAATGGCAAAGACAAGCTTGAAGAAAAAGTATCTTTCCAGTTTACCTTATCATCAGTCTGTGTATGTTCATTGCACAGGAAAGAATAAAAATCTTAATATTTAAGCACAACTTATACATTGTTTATCTGTGTCTAGCAAAATCAACAGAGAACGATACAGAAATTCTGAAGACTGTATCCTAATAGGTATAATTTTGCCATTAATAATACAAGATCACAGGATTTGTGTTGACTCCATGGCAGCTTGCTTTGGTCTGAGATTGTTTGTACTGGTTTGGATGATTTGTAGTGGTCAAGTGACTATTTCCTGATATTTTGTATTTTAGGAATGTTGTACTAAAGTAAAGCTCTGACAAAGCTACACAGTCACTGGATAACAAGTAACAGCTTTCAGTAAAGAACAACGAGAAAGAAGCAGTCCATGTTAAGAAAATGTATGTATACATACATATAAAAAACATGTAGGAGCAGTACCTAAGGGCCCATACAAGAAAGCTGGAGAGGGACTTCTTACAAGGACATGTAGTGACAGGACAAAGGGTAATGGCTTTAAACTGAAAGAGAGTAGATTCAGATTAAATGTAAAGAAGAGGTTCTTCACTGTAAGAGTGGTCAAGCTCTGGAACAGTTTGCCCAGGGAGGTTGTGGATGTCCCTCTCTGAAAGTTTTCAAGATCAGATTGGATGCGGCTTTGAGCAACCTGGTCTAGTGGAAGGTGTCCCTGTCCATGGCAGGGGGATTGGAAGCATATGATCTTTAATGTCTCTTCCAGCCCAAACAATTCTGTTTCTATGATTCCATGAATTTATGACAAAAAGAAACAATTGAGCTTCAAGGCTGAAGAGGAAGCCTGCCCCTAGCCCGTCACCACAACAACTATCAAATTCTTCCCAACACAGACACTCGAATGCTATCAATTCATTGTAAATGCCCTGCTCTCTGGATGGGGGCAGTGGGACCAGCACAGGCTGGTCTGACCCTGCCCTGCTGGCTGCCACACAGACGCCCTGTGGTGCCCAGCTTGCCAGTCCTTTGGGAGCCATCGGCCTTTGTTGCACCCTGACAATTACTGTCTCTTAATTACTGAAAAAGACAATGCCTATGAGCAAAGCAAAGCATTTAACAAGAAGTATTAATATTCTTTTATTTCTCTCCAAAATAAATAAATGACAGTAATCTCTACACAGAGTAAATGCTAATTATAAAGTAATGCAAAGGTGAATGATTTATAAATTAAACTGTACCATCTTGTATTTTTTGGTTTTATCAAAAAGGTCAGCACAGGCTAAAAAAAACCAAAACAATCAATTTTTTAGAAAGGTCAAGTGTTAAATGAGATGAAAACAATTCTCTGAGAAGGAAAAATGTTCCAACAGTATAGAAACTGATTAAAAATCTACTTAGACTTAACAGAGATAAAGCTTTTCCTGCAGAACATTACATGCTGTCAGCATCAAGTAGGCAGTATGTGAACTTTTAAGATATGAAGTGGACATCCAGTGCAAAACAAGAGCTTTGCCTCAGGAAAAGCTTCCCATGATGCGCTAGCCAACAATTTCAAGGTGTTTTAAGCTAAATGTTTACGCATTAAAATAAATTTTGAAAGTATTCCTAAAAGAGTTAGAAATGTATTACCTTAATAAAGATTTCAGGCAATTCTGCACACCACAATACAATGATAGTAATGAAATACTTCTCTGTCAGTAGCCAAAATGGACACTAATATCCAAAATATCTACCTCAGTTACTGCAAGTGTCTTTCCTCATCAGTGTATTATGTTGTACAGAGAAATGCTCACAAAGAGATATCTTTTAAACAAGAAAGATAAATCGGCTTCTCTAAAAATATGGCAATTTGATTTTCAGAAATGGCAGCTGGCTTTGGATACTTCTTATATTCCTTAGCTGGTAGAACTCACGGAGATCAAATTTTTAGATGACTGGTTCCTCAGCACATCTAAACACTTCAGACTTTCACAGAATGGGTGAGGCTGGAAGGCACCTCTGGAGATCGTCTAGTCCCCCCCTCCACCTTCTAAAAGCTGGATCAACTAAAGCTGGTTGCTCAGAAGAGTGTCCAGTACCTATCCAGTCTCTATCTCTACAGGGACAGAGCCTTCCTGCTCCATTTTTTCAATCGTATTTACAGTAAAAAATATCTTCTGTTTAAATGGAAATTCTCATATTTCAATATGTGCCCATTAGCATTTATCCTTTCATTGGACATCACTGAAAATAGCCTAACTCCATTTTTGTTACTCCTTTTCATCAGATATGTATACACAAATGCACCAACAACTCCATTTATTTTTGAAAATATTGATCTGTCGAAGTGTCTTAAAAGCTGATATTCTTTAAATAGGAATCATATATATTTGTAAATGCATATTTGAATTGAATAATTAGAAATTTAGAATA
>NW_010429149.1:0-876 GCF_000710305.1 Buceros rhinoceros silvestris
TTGCGGAGTTTTTCCACGCATCACTGTGGGGGCAGAAGCTGGACAACCAGCTAAAACTCAGCCTGTGCCCTGCCAAGTCTGCTCTCGGTCACCACTGCAGGGGCAAAAGCTGGACAACCAGCCTCGAACTCAGCCTTGGACCAGACGAGTGCCAGACCCAAGTGTGGAGAAGAGCCGCTCCAGCACTGCCTGGCACATGGCACCCAGCATGTTGCTTGCTGCTGAGGTTTATCGAAGGACCAGCTTCAGCTGCATCAGGAAGGCAGCATTGGGACTGACCCGTGGTGCTGCGAAGCTGGATACAGGCAGCTGCTACAGCCGGCCCGGGGCAGAGCGGATCCCGCACCCCTTCCAGGCTTGCCAGTGTAAGGAGCTCCAGTGAAGTGGCATCAGAGCTGTCCCAAGGCTGCATGGAGTATGAGAGCAGCAGGCTCAGCACCATCAGCCAGGCACCACTGGGGCCATCCTTCAGCTCCCCAGTGCTCGAGAGAGGCAGCTGCTACAGCCGGCCTGGGCCAGAGCGGATCCGGCACCGCTCACAGTCACAGCGGCGCGGGCAGAAGCCAGACAACCAGCCTAAAACTCAGCCCAGGATCAACTGAGTCTGCTCACGGTCACAGCGGCAGCGGAGGCAGAAGCTGGCCAACCAGCCTGGAACTCAGTCTGGGACCAGCTGAGTCCGCTCTCGGTCACCACTGTGGGGTCAGAAGCCAGACGACCAGCCTAAAACTCAGCCTGGGACCAGCCAAGTCCGCTCTCAGTCACAACTGTGTGGGTAGAAGACGGACAACCAGCTTGGAACTCAGCCTGCGACCAGCCCCAAGTGCGAAGGGGAGCCGTTCCATCACTGCCTGGCACATGGCACCCAGCATGTTA
>NW_010429150.1:0-4517 GCF_000710305.1 Buceros rhinoceros silvestris
CGGAGGGCAGGGCTGCGCTGGGCCGGGCCGGGTGTCGTGAGCGCCTGCCGCCCGGTGCGCCGCCGGTCTCTCGTCAGCGGTCCTTCCCGCTTTCCAGCTGGTTGTCTCGGGAACCTCCTCTCAGCCGTAGGCGCCTTTGTTCGCGGGGCACACGGGAGAGAGGGAGGCCTGAGCCGGGAAGTGAGGTGTTACCGCCGCGCCCGGCTGTTGTCCTGGTGTCGTTAAAGCGCTGAGGTACCCCCGGACGTTACTCAGCGTTGGTCTTTACTTTTTCCATAGAGCATCATCTCCCGATTTTAAATGTACCTATAGGTTACTAACTGCTGTCTTCTTCAGCGGGAAAACCCCCCACGCTGGTGTCTGAACATGAGAGGATATATGTCAACCCTCTGCCTTGGTACTTACACAACTTTGATGGGGTGTAAGAGTCATTAAACTTGCTTAACGTATTTGGGGTTTTCATTGTAACCATAAGGAACAGGAACTTACCATCCCCTACACATACCCCCTCACACCCCCATGACAGTTTTTAAAAAGGAGCAATTGATTGCTCTGATCACATCTAGGAAGACACCGTAAGCAATCAGACAACTCAGGTAGAAATACATTCAGTGAGTTTGTAGGCAACCTCCTTCGTAAAGTTTCCTGACTATAAATGATTTGCTTTACCAATCTAAATGTTTATGTAGCTTGTAGTCTTGTTTTTAGAATAAATGGAAGAAGTATTTATTAAAACAATCTGATGACAGTAGTACTAATGCTGCATCATTTCAATGAATGTTTGTTTCCTTTAGCTGGACAATTGGCTTTTTCATTAAAATCATGTTCGTGTTCATATATCATCCAGATCCTGAGTGAAATGCTCTGTTTCTATAATGGAACACTTTATCCAGAATGGGTGTCAGGGTAAATGTTGCTTGTGACGAGAAACAGGGCAAGTAGAAGATTGAAGACTGTTTTCAGTTTCTTGGTGTTATCCGTCCTATCTGTGAACTTCCAGCAACCAAATTCTGTTATCTTCAACCATGACGCTGTTATTCTGAGAATGTCAAACTAAAATACACGCTAATACACAAAATATTGGTGTGTGTGTAATGGTGAGTCTGGGTAAACTACGAGTTGCAGGAATGTTTGAGTTATTTCAGGACTAGGATTCTAAAGGTTAAACTGAAGAAATTAAGGCATATTTATCAAGTTACTTATCAAGACCGCTAATAGCATGCAAATGAGCTTGATTCTGCCCTTTCTCTTGAGTAGGTAGAGTGAGAGAGAAAGAGGGAGAACCTGTTATCCCATAGGAAACTTTCAGAACTGATACTTAGTAACTATATGCTTCCTGCTAGGTGTTACTCTAAGGCAGAGTTAAGGCTTCAGCTTATATTTTTTGTTTCACAATTCATTTGTGTATAAGACTACCTTGAATTTTAACCATATTGAAGACCTAAACAGTCTTGACTGGCATAGTCAATAAGCTTGTTGGGTGTTTCCATTCCTTTAGGTGCTTTGATTTCATTTCACTTTTTTGTACCTAATTCTAACACTTAAAATTCAAACAGTTACACACCTTTGCCAAAGGAAACAACACATGGATCCTACAGCAAAGATGCCTGAAACCACTCTTTATTATTAGAACAAGAACTGCAAAGTTTCTTGAAAAATACTGCAAGTGTTTGTAAATGTTTATCTTTCTAGCTACTCATGGCAGTTCTTTGGGTTCCGCTCAGTATCCTAGCCAGGTACCTTCCCCTGCCTTCATTCCTTTAGCAAAGGATTCTGGTTTACCTTGCATAATAGAGAAATCTGCTCTGAATTAACTTGACTCTGTTACATCTTAATATTAGCTCTGACATGAACTTCTTTGCTACCTCTGAGTTGCCCATCAGATCAAGATTACTCATCAGGTGCTTCGTCACCTGGTTACTGTTACCTGGTGTCCTTTAGATGTGATAGGTTTGAGAATGTACTTCCTTCCTAAATGTTTTAATGTAATAGCCAAGAAGCCTAAGGTTAGTGCTGGTTATGTAACTTCATGCTGCCTGCCCCCAAATAACAGCAGTAGTTTAAGTTGTTTCTCTGATTTAATATTTGCAAGTCAAATATGCTGTGGGCTTTTGTCACTCTCCTGTCTCACTTTAATTGTCCTTTTATGTCTATCTGAAAAGAATTGCACTGGAATTGAAGTGGTACTTCAATGCTTCTTCAGAAGAATTGAAAAAGAAAAAATGCCTTCTTAGTTTATGCTGTTCCTGTTGCCAGACTGGACTTCAGAGTATTTCAACTATTATGGCAGGCAGTTTGGAACAGATCATGTATTTGCTGTGTGCTCATGAGGAATATTCAAATTTCAAGCTGGAAATGTGTTTGTCTTCAAGTTTGAGCAGTGTATATCTACTGGCACCCTTACGGTTTTGATGTTTAAGCATTTGATAATGCAGCTGTAGTTATTAGAAGATGTAATTTCTGTGGTTTCAGCTTTGTTTCACTGAAGTGCATCATTCATCATTATCTTGGATTTCTCATACTGTGGAAAAGTTCCTCTATATTTTTTGTTGTACATATTTCTAGTGCTCAATGAGAATATGTAGGCATAATATATGTGGTTAAGAAGAAAGTAATGTTAGGTTGGAGAGATTAATTATATTTTGGATGTCTTGACTTTTAAGAGCTTATTTTCAAATTCTTTGATTTACTGTTCTTGAGTGGTCTCTAAGCCAGGGTTATAGAAAGTCATTTCATCAAGTCTGTTTCTTTAATACGACACTCTTAAAAATGGCAACTAGCAGGTGCTCCAGGGATTTACTGATAAAATTCTGAGAAATCCAGCTATGGTATAACTTGTCAGTAGGTAATCGTAAGATGAGTCTGTCAGCTGTTGGTGTATGACCTGATAAAATATGAATTTGGTTGAGTCCTGTCAGCAAAGCTCTAGAAGTCGTTGCTGTCAAAGTATATTCAGTTAAATCTTACTAAATCAGGCCTCACATTGTGTCAGTCAGTGAATTTCATGGGTTACCTCTTACATCAGTAGCTTCAACTGGTAATCTCTCTGTAGTCTCACTGTTGCAAAGCCGAAGAGAAGTGGCCAGTGGTTGAATCCCAGCCTGTGTAGGCTTTCTTTTCTCCAATTCAGACCTTCATCCCTAACAGTAACAGCTGCTGATGAAAATAATCTCAGTGGCTGAAGTAAAGATAAGGGACTGTTTGTGCTTAGGCAATTCAGGAAGAAAATCTCATCTCTCAGCAGTACTACCAGTGCCAGTGACCAGCTGTGAAATATTTCTGTACTGGTGTGAACTTAAGCTTTTCGACAGCATATCTCTTTATCTCCTCTATATCCAATAATGGACTTTTGCTTTGTTCAGAGAAGAGCCTAGTTAGCATTGCAGGTACCCCTTCAGATGAAATGCCACAGGGTAGATCCCTGTAGGTAGTTTCTCTAGCTTGCTTTGCAGTTTGTGACCAAAGGCAGTGCTAAAATCAAGATGCAGTTCCTGCATTTTCCTCTACTGTGACAGCCTAATGGGTGTCAAGGCCAAAGTTAGACTAATCTGGCATGCGTTGCTTTTAATAAATCCTTGTTTGCAGTTGTTTTCCTCTAGTGAACTTCCAAGGAATAGCAAGAGATGGTTTTCTGTGCACTGAGAACTGATGCTAAGCAGGCCATCTCCCAGACTGCTCCTCATATTTTTGGAGTCAGGAAAGATATTTGTCCTTTTTTGGTCTTCTGATACTTTGATAGGCCTCTGTGAACCTCAGTGATTCTGGACAGTATAGTCAGTACTTTAAGAAGAGGTCTTTGAACTGGTTGCTCTGATGAAATTTGATTCGTATTTTGAGCAAATACTGTTCTTTCTGTATTCAGACCACCTGATCAGTCCATTGTTACAGTGCTAGTCACATTAATGACTGGTCACATTTTGTATTTTTTAATGAAGTTGGGTGTGGAATAAGGTTTTTCTGGAGGAGACCATTAAAAGGCTTTTTCTCAGATTTCAAATTTAATGTTTTTAGCTATAGTTACCATATGGGTTCTGGAGAAAGGAAGTAACTGAAATTACCAGGCCCTAATCCTTAAGGATTTCAAAGACTGTAGTTAAAGCTGTAGTGCAAGAGAGACTTCAGTTTCTGGTGTCATTCAGATACGTTATGAATGAAATGGAAACAATTTTAAAGCATCCATGTTCCCATCTTGAATTTGTTGCTGTCACATAGGAGGCATTTTGTTAACCATTAGTGAAAAGAGTCCCCAGATGCATGTAACAAGCTGCACAATTACACAGGTTACTGCAGGTTACAATTCAACTTCAGAACATCTGTCCGGGTAGTCATGCACTGAGATTAATGGATGGGCAGACAAGTTTTTTAAGCACCTGCCTTGAATTTATGATTGTGACAGTCCCCGGTGTAGCATCTCCTTCTTCTAGAGAGCATGAAGGTTGGAGGTAGCAAAGTGCTTTTGACTGAGGAAAAAAAAAATGGGAATATGAAAAGCTATTAGATGGTAAAGACCCACACTC
>NW_010429150.1:4598-11362 GCF_000710305.1 Buceros rhinoceros silvestris
TTTCCTGATGTCCAGGATGGGATTGTTCAGTTTGTTGTAATCTACAGGACCTTTAGGAAAGGTCTAAGTGACTTGAAAAATTGCTTTCCAGATACAAGTAGCCTCTATGTGGACTCATGTAGAAATTGGTACCTTTTTTTTTAGTTTTGTGTTTTCCCATTTTCCTGAATTTTAACTTTTTTGACTGTTGTTGTTGGGCACAGATAGTAGTAGTTATTCAGTTACATAGCTCCTCCTGAATTCAGCTTGATTTAGCAAGTTGTTTCTGCCTTTGGATTAAATCTCTAGTGTCTCCTGAGCAGGTTGGAATGGAAGTCTTTCCTAATTAGTCATCCGTTTTTATTTTAATCACTAAATAACTTATGTTTAATCTCCTAGGGAATCTGCCCTATCTTTCAAATAAAGCATTGGAAGTGTTCCCTATGCCAGAATGAAACCATTAGCTTGTGTATCATTTTCAGAGCTGAAGGGAAGTGAGTATGCAGTGAGAATATACATTTCTTGTGTCTTCACTGGGTTTGAGAGAACTCAGATTTCCGCGCAGATTTAGTAGACCTTCCACTCATAAAAAGCCTTCCCCTAATCTGCCTCGCTTAATGCCTGGTCTCTAGTGGATTTCGGCCACTGTTGTAGCTGCACGGGAGAGAGCTCCCATTGTAGACAGAAATGAAGGATCTAGAGCTCCCATTGTAGACAGAAATGAAGGATCTTTGAGGCGTGAACGGGTCCTATTCATTTCCATAATGGAGTTCTAACAATGAAGTCTGGCAAATGTAGATTGTTTTAGCAGGAAACAGCCCTTTATTCTGGCATCTTGGCAGGGCTTGGGTGGAGTCCCACCATTCTTTCCCCCTCTGGCCCTTGCTTTCAGTCTCTTGGCTGAGCCTGTTTTTTCTCTTGAGAGACTTTTGTTTTTATTAACTTGGTTTTGTACAGTAAGTTTAATGAAAGATGCTACTCTAGCAGTCCTGGATGTTGCAGTTTTGTGTAAATTTCTCTGGTGCATATGTTGGACAAACATTGTGAATTGTAGTGGATTACTTCTGTCTCTAGACTGCAGGCTGGGGGTCTTGTTTTAATGCTGTTTCATTGGCATATGAAATTTCCACTTACTAATATAGGAAGTGCTGCTTTAGATATTCAACAATTACTTTTTCCATGACAGAAGTTGTGGTTTAGGCTGGGACTCTAGGGTTAGGTGAACAAACATTTTGTGGAGTTGACTCAAATTACAGTAGGATCAGAAGTTAAAGTGAAGAAAACCCCCAAACATTAAGTCAGTTAAGTCACCTTAGATCATGTATTTTTTGAACTCTGCTGAGTTCGTAAGTAGTGAATTGAAAATGTTTTCCTTTTGTTTATTTGAGCCCTTGAATGTAACAATGCCATTTTTGGAGTTCCCAACTCGGGCAAATAACATAGCAGATTTTATAATTTTCTGTTGTATCAGGCACAAGGCAGGATTAAGTAAATTTTTGCTCCCAGAGGTGTCCACCTTGAGAGCACACTGAAGTTCTCATTGTGAGGGAAATGAAATATATATAGTGATATTAATGTTCATAACTAGGCAGTCAAAACCCTGCTATGCTTCATTTGTATTTAGATGGCACTTTCATAACTATACAGAGTAGGAATTTTTTTGTTTGTTTAATTAGGTTGTTTATAGGTAAGGGGTTTGAAGCTTTATAGTGCACATCAGAAGGTGAATTGAGTGCTCTTGTTGATATTTCAAACTGGGATAAGCCCATCTGGTTCACCTGCTTAGGCGGGTGTCAATATTTGTGTTTCTGTGCAGAAAGATCCCAGGCTTGCTAAGTTTCCAATTTTTTGAGGCTCAGAGCTCCTGTGTAACTCTCTTAATCTTCAAACAGATTCAGAAGCCAAAGTGAGAAAAAATTCTATACGTACTCTCACTCTGACAGGTGGAGTATATGAGGTTTTCAATCCCATCACTGTTGTTTCTGGTCACATATACTTATTGACAACCCACATTATACCTTGGTCTTCATAATGTCCTCCTCGTAATCTTGTTGTTAAACTATTAATCTCATTTGGAAGGTTGTAGACCAACATTCAAAAAAATTTAATTGCTAACATCTTTACAACTTCCTAGGCTAACCATCTTTTTTTTTTGCTTTCGTCAGGTGCATAGCTCTGACTTTGAAATATGCTGTGTTAGCTGTGCCTTGGAAAAGATACAGCAACGTTTTCATGTTAATAAAAGACTCCAGGTTTCCTGATGACCCCACCAAAGACTCACATAGCAACTATTTCTGTCACTTGCTTTCACACTTTTAGATACTCTTAATATCCCTGTCCGTTGGAAGTGAGATTGCTAAATGGCCTGTTTGAGCTTATCCAACAGAAGGAACAGTTCTTTTCAGGGATTCTGCCTAATCCTAGGCCTCATAGGCATTCACTTTTCTGCTTACCAGCATTGCTTTTTACATTAACAGCAAAGAAATATGGAGAGGTACAAACTTTTGATGACAGAAGCATGTTATGCCATCCTTCCTAAATATAATTTTTTTTATAGCCACATCAAAGTTTCTTTCAAAGGTGGTCTTTGACTTCTGTTTGAATTGAGTTATCCATTTGCAAATATTTTGCTTGAAATCACATACTTGCCAAGATGTGGAAAGGCTTTACTTAATAGGCATCCATAGGGTGCTTTCAGTTTGCATGGAAGAACAAAATGGTTTCAAACGTTTCAAAGCCTCTTTGTTGCTTATCTAAAGAGAATGAGGGGTCCAGTCCTCTGAATTCCTGACCAAATCTCATTTTGCATCTCTGCTGGCAACAAATTGGCCCATGTAATTGCTGCCACCAAGAATGAGTCCACATTCAGCTCTTCCACTGTTGTTTTTGTTTTCTGGAAGATATCCACTTTTGAGATCTTTGCAGAGTTAATGCAGTGTCAGCACTTTCCATGTTAATCAAGCATTAAAGCCCGGTCAGAACAGCCAAAGGTGCGGTGCTGTCACTCCCTTCAGAGGGATGTTTGTACAGTTGTCCATGTAATATTGATTGTAAGTCTCTAGTAGAATACTTGCCAGTACTCAAAAGTGGAGTATTACACATCTCTGGGATACCTGCAGTGCAAAGAGTTGGCTTCTTTTACACTGATGTACTAGAAAGGGAGATACACTCAAAGTGGGAGTTGATAATTTGCCTCATTTCCTGTGGGCCAGTTTGAATAATATAGTTAAGTTAGAAAGGGAGATCTCATCTTTATGACAAAGTAGAGAGTGTTACACGTGAACTAGGGAGCTTTTCATTTGACGTTTCTGGGCTCAAGGTGTGTAATAAACAGGACTGTGACTACAGTTTTCTGTGACTTGGATGGCGTTGTGCTGTGGCCATTCTACTCTCACAGGTAGTGTTCTATAAACTTATATGTGCTATAGGTCTCAAACATGATGACACTGAAGTGTACTGCTACAAATCCTTACCTGTATTGCTTTTGGTTTTACATTTCTTAGATGTTAGTGACTGAGGGGCAGACTGTTTAAAGCATTGTTTTATTGTGCTATTGACTGAAGGTGCTGGTGCACATTAGGTATCAGTCCTCTCATGTAAGCAAAGAATTTGCTCTGAATACAGAAAACTTCATCTGTCATAATTTCACACTGCTTGTTCAACGAATGCAGACACTAAAATCATCCCACCTTAAACTCAACCTGGAATAAATTCCTCAAGAAGAAAATACGGCTTTTATTGACCATTTACTTTTTGGGGTCAGCGCTTATATGTAAACTAAGGCATCCAAATGAGCCTCTGTGCTCCTGGGCACAAGAACAAGCTTTGGCTACATCTTCTTTGAGAGCAAAACCTGAGCACAAATGAACACCTCTGTCTTTGTGCCCTTCATCCATTCCTCATCTGTTATTTGTCCTTTCTGTCAAAACAGCCCAGTCTGGTGATTTCAGGACCAACCTGCATGGACAAAACCAGTTTAAATGTAGTCTACGAGTATGTCTGTCTTTGGAAAAAGGTTTTAAAATTCTATAGAAGCCCCTGATACAAGTATGATTATTATGTCTAAAATATTTAAATTGATAGAATTCTCTTCTGCCTAGCCAAGAAGGACCAGCTGTAGCATTTTCTTCATGCATCTGTGCACCATTAGGGAATTTACTGAGACTTCCACCTCTTAAGGCCTCTCAACAGCCATCAGGTGGTTTTAAAACTTTCCTTTTCACCTGAGATGAATTTCAGGCAGTGACCACAAGGTGTAAGTTTTTGAACAGCTGTGTTAATTTTGGCCCCATGTGAAATGAAGCTAACTTTTCCTTTCTGAAGGAAATTGCCAAATCAAATAATGGAGAGGAAATGAACTACTCTTTGAGTTTCTGGAACAATATTCTGAAGAAACATAGTAATTCCAAACAAAAAATATTTTTTAAAAAACATCCCTCCAGTTGTAAGTCGATAGTCTTTGTTTTTATCCCATAGGGCAATTTTGGTAGCAAACAGACTCCTCACTTCAACAGAATACATAAAAAATATAATAAACTCTCTTTCAGCTAGAGGTCAAAGAAGGAGCCAGAATGATCAGATATTTTTAAGAGATTTGGATACTACTGTGATCAAAAGCATAAAACTTCTTTTATTTTGCTGGGAGGGAAGTATTTAGTTATGGGGGCATTCTTTTTTGTTTTGTTTCACTTTAAGTGTGATGTTTTCAGTACTTAGAATGGTTTCATCTAATAACTTAAAAGCAGGTCAACATTTCATATATCAAATAACCTATATTTATAGTTTAGAAATACGATACACTTTTCATTTTGACAGTAATGCCTGTATCATGTAGCAAAATGAGTGCTCATTTTTCACTTGTTGGAATCAGTTGTATTCTGTCGAAGCAGTATACTCTTCTGAATGTAGGTATAGACCAGTTTACGATACCTGTTAAATATTAACATGATTTCACATCTCTCAACAATATGGAATGTTTTTTTCAAAGTATGTCAGTGTTCAGCTGCTATCTGTGAAAAGGCCTTGGTTCTTAAACTGTTAAATGCAGGTAGGGAGAGTTGAATCTTGAAGTGCTGTGAGACATGGCCTATCTAAACAGAACCCCATCCCCTTTGGCCATCGCACTTTGACCTTAATCATGTCTATAGATGATATTAGGCTCAGAGGACCAGAAGAGACCCAACTAGAGGTGACCTAGTGTTTCCCCTGGCCAAAAAGAAAGATTATCTGCCCTTACAATCTTTATCAACACATCTTGCTTGTTATTTTTTTTTAATAAAGAACCTCTCTAAGCACTCTTCTGAAATGTTTTATTTTTCTTACTGTTGGAAAGTTTTCTTTCCATCTGGACTGAATCTTTCTTACTGCAAGCTCGTTGGTTCCTACCGTGTTAACGATGGTCCCAAAAGTCATATGTAGAAGACAACACATTTAAGGTACATTTAAGACCTTGTCCCTCCACAGTCTTCTTTCCTCTGGACTAAACTCAGTTCTTTCAGGGTTTCCTCTGTAGTAATTTCTGAGGACTCTCATTGGACTTGATTATAGTTTTATGGCCTCTTTCTACCACTGTTTTGAAACACAGGATCTAAAACATGTCCCAGTCATCTAACTTGAGGCCATCTTCATCCTGAATAGGATGAGTAAATTGTTTTGTGCCTTATGGATTTTAATCCTATTCATATATTCCTATGCAACTTTTGCTGTATTTTATACAAGTGGTGGGCTTACAGAAGCATGATGCTGACTCATACTCACGTTCTAAGATGTGACAAACCCCAGAGCCTGTTTTGCAGTTGTTACCTGGACAGCTGTTCTCCTTCCTATGCCTGTGCAGTTGAGCAGTCCTCTCTGTATAGATCCATGTACTTTTGCCTCGGAAGTAAGCATACTGGTTTTTTTAGACTGTTTCTTCACTTTGTCAGTATAATTTTGAGTCCTTATCATGCTTTCACCTTTGTGTCATATGCAGATTTAATGAATACTCTTTATTTCATCATCCAGATAACTAGTGAATATATCAAAATATTAAGTAATACTGAACACAAGAGAAAAACTTGCAAAACTGTATTTGGTATATCTTACCACAACCATTGTATGCCATCAATAAATGTTGTTTGGGGTTTTTTCTGTCCAGTTCCCCCTGCAGCATGTATCTCTAGATTGTGGGAAACAGATAGTAGCAGAACTTATAAAAGATTATTAGAGTGATCTAACATCACTAGTTCTTGGGAACTCCTGCTGTCTACTGTTAGAGCTCTAGCTTCTTCTAAGTTTTTTGTTTGTTCCTGTATTTTTCAAAAAACTGAAGTAAAGCTGACTGATAGAGAGTGACTCCAGTTAGGCGAGGTCCCAGAATGGCGTATGAGCTTCCCCGCTGGCTCCTTGGCCTCCTGCTGCTGTGCCAGTGGTGTTTTTGACAGCCCACAAGGCTGCAGCTGGATCAGGAGGAAGACAGACCTGGTGGGTTCTTCAGAAAACTGTTTCCAGCAGGCCTCAAATTTTAATTGTTTGGCTGCTGCTGGTTCAGCCACATCGTTCAATGAACAGTAAATTAGTTTTACATGGATTTGTGCCTTAGAGGTGTCCTCCACAGTGTTAATAAGCCTGTATCCCTGCTCCCTCTCCTTTTCCTTTGTGCCACCTTCTCCAAAGAATGCCTACAGTACTGTAACGATCAAATTCTCAGCTTTGAGCATTGCTTGGGTCATCTCATGGATTTGAAAGCAGCAGGTACTGAACTGGCCTGACCTTCATGCCTTGGCTAGCTGGCCAGAATATTCCTG
>NW_010429150.1:11451-24532 GCF_000710305.1 Buceros rhinoceros silvestris
ATAGTTTGGCACACTTAGCTCCTGCTGCAGCATCCTAGCAGTGAGGCACTAATTTGGTTTATCTCTTAGCACCTTAGTTGTGTGGCAGTTGTAAGACCATAGTGTTACTAAATCCTTTACCCTTTCACTGAGTCTGGGTGAAATGGGTTGATAAGGCCTGCAGTTAATGCCTGTAGTTAGACAGTTTGATTGGAGAAGTTCTACTGCCTTAACTTAAAGGGGAGTAAATGGTTTGAGAATATTTAACGAAGGGTTAAGGCTGGTAGGCTGCTACCTATCTTGGGCCATCTGAGACCGTTACTTGCAGTTCTGTATAAGTCTTTGAAAATCAGGAGGTGCAGAAGTAGCGCACGTGTCAGCAGCATGCATTGGACCTGCTCTGTAACTGTGCCTCTGTTGGGTGTGTCTCAGCTTTGAACAGGAGCCATAATGTGCTGTCCTTCCAGTTGATGTGGAGAGCTGTAAGGAGCACAGCGCAAAAAAAATAAGACTGTCAAGCTGTGTCCTTGTTAAGGAAGACATCGTGGATTAGAATAAAATTGGTGACTGCCATTGGCTGCATGCAGACCCAGAGCTTGGTTCCTTCACTGGCTGTGCAGAAACCCTTCCCACTCTGTCAAATGTTATCACCTCTTCTTGTCATAGGACTTCTGCAGAGTACTTGAGCCAGCTCTTCTGTTTGGTTGACTGCTGACTGCTTAAAAGTCCCCTAACCAGAGTCTGTATAACCTGTCTCACTCAGCACGGGAGGGAAGGATCTGTGGTTGCTTCTGGTCCAGAGGTACCTCCTGGTGCATGGTGGTGTGATCTATGGCAACCTGCTGTAGATAATCCTTGCGTCTGTCACTACAGCTGTCACTAGCACATTGAGTGGCGCGTGGAGCTCATAAAGGCAAATGAGAGAATTCATTTGTGGGATGCAGTGTACCACATGAAAAGATCCATTCATTTAGTCATCTTTAACAAGGCAGCGTGAGAGGGCAGCCTAACCCAAATGCAGTTATTTATACTGTATTCTTTTGCTAGCCCTAGAGGGCAGAGTTAAATTTATAGGGTGGAGTTAGTATGTGCTGTAAATGTTCCTCCTTTAAATGTGTTTCTCATTTTAAATATAAATATTAAAAACTTACTGAAGTTTAAATATAAATGCATTTGACATTCAAGAAAGGGGCGCTAGGCAGTGCTGTTTAAATCTTAATTTAGTTCAGTTTCAGGGCAATGAGTTAATCTTTTGTCAGAAGCTATTTATCTGAAAGCTTGCTCTGGTTTAATATATTTCTTTCTAACTTAATCCCTAATTTTAGAAATTAAGCATGATGAAATAGCATTTGTACCAAATGAATTTGATGTATGGATTACTGAGATAAACACGCTTTAAAGGTTTCTACAGTAAGGTTGTGGAGAAGTAATTACCTAAAAAGCAATAAATGAAGCAAAGTCTGTACTACATAGACTGCTTCTAAGCTTCCCTTTTCCTTCAATTTTTTTTTCTATTTCTAAGAACATTAACTCTTAAACTGTCCCAATTAGGCTTTAAAATTTATGCTTTAGGTAGTAAAATCTGACTCATCTGGTTTCTCTTCATTTTGCTTAATAGCTATCTGAAGACACGTTTTGCTAAGCCAGTATTAACAGACAAGCATATCGTTTTAGCAATGAGAACTTTGAAGTTGCAAAATATTAGTGAGGGAAATTAAAACAATCATAGACAGATGCAATAGATGCAGTAGTTGGGGACTTTTGCCATCCAAAGAATTTCTTTTGTCTCTGAGGATGAGGCAAGTTCTTGGGTTTTGTTTTTCCCCTTCTCTTTTTGATCCCTATTGGGAGGATCTTCAAGTTGAAATTTCAGCTTTTCCAATTTGTGTGTTTTACTCATGTCTGTGTTTGCTTAATGCTGCTCTTTCTTCCCTTTGACTTTCACATTTGCTTTTCCTCTGGCAAATTTGAACTTGCTTGAGTTTGGGACGACTAAGGTAAAAAGAACCACTATGGATAAAATTATAGCAAGAAGAGCAAAGCCTGTGAATGATCCTTTACTGTTTCCTGAGTCGTTCCAGTCTCATTAATCAGCTCTGGTACTGTGGAGGCTGTGCGGTGTGTTATGTCGCCAGCACAGCAGCTTCTCCGTCCCTTTCCCCCACCCCCTGCGTGCCTACACAGTGGGGAAAACTAGAGAGGGAAGCCATCAATCTTTCCTGTCGTAGATGTCAGCAGTGATTCTCCTGTCGACTTCCTGCTCTCTCGGTCGTGCCCACCACCTGTGTTTAGAATTAGTTCTGATGCTGCGGATCTCACTTGGCTCTTCACCTGTTCTGCCCCCACTAAAGAGCTGCTAAAATAAAGCAGAGCAGCTAAATGCTATAGCATGTGAATAGTAATTACCGCTGTGGGTTGTGGGGTGAGTTCTGTTGCAGCTGCTATTGTACAGATGCTGTTGTAATACTGTTATAATTTTCTGTAACACTGTGGTTTTGGGGTCTGAAATCTCTGGCTTGTGTTTCAGCCCAAAGGTGAGTTTGTAAGCAAGTCTCTTTTTTTAATTTAAAGATGAAAATATTTATTAGATACACCCTAGACAGAGGCATAAGCCTGTCTCCCATCAGTTAGCTTGCTGGGATGGATTTATGAACAAAGTCCAAAGAAATTAATTAGTCTGAGGCTTCATCCTTATCTTCAGTTACCCAAAGGATACAATTAGGAAAAGACTCTTTGGGATTTTACTTTCATAGCTTTTTATCTGGGGATTTGACTTTTTTATGTCTATACCTGGCTAGTCGGAGTCTTGAAAATGTAAGTGTCCATCTCTCCCATCGCGGGGTAGACTGAGAAGTTGAGATGTGCTGTCTCTGTTCTTCTAAGGCAGGATTAATGTCATCGTCTTATGGTCTGTTGTGTTAAATAATATGTCTAAACCAAACTCTAACCAGCTGATTTTTTATGTATACTTTCATGCAGTTGTATAAATGCTTTCCTATACTGAATTAAAAAGGAGAAAGCAATCCTGAAAAGTGTCTGCCTATTGGCGACTTTTTCCTACCTCCTTGAATGTGTACTAGCTTTTCCTGTTTTTAAAACCCGTAAAGAGACAAAAGTGTACCTGTAAGGTTTCCTTATAGTTGTGGCTTGTCTGCTGTCATTTCAAGTGTATGATGGCAATATTTATGTGGAGTTATAAAAAAAGGAGGCTCTGAAGAGTTGAGTCCTGTGAATGCTTTCACTTCATTTTATTTGTGTAACTCCTTTGTGAAGTCCAGGAACTGCGTTATGACTGCGTACGTAAGAAGCAGTTTTCTGTTCACCATGTCAGGCAAATACAACAGGTAAATACTTGTATTCAACCCTTGCAGAATTCATAAAGCTAAACATTGAAGGTATAGTCAGTATACTAGGAATTGGCTAGTGACATGGGGTGTTTTGATCTGCGTGGATCTTTTCCTTAACTCATAGCAAATTTGGTATGTTTCCCAGTTCTGGCATATTTGTCTCATGAGCAGGGAATGAGTGTGGTTTTGCTGAACTGAGGCCTTGACAATTATAGCTGTCCCTACAACAAGTGTGACATACCTAGAAAAGAGATCATCACTGAATTTTGGAAGCTATCATCTTTTCCAGTACACTTTTTTGCATTGAAAAGGTATGTAGCCATATTGCTGGATTTTGGGGCCAGACTTTAGCCATCCTGCTCTGGGACAAGAATTTAACGCGTATGCCTCATGTGATGTTGAGCGTTTGGATGTTGTCAGTTTTTCAGTATAAGTGGCAGCAGTTGTTTATCTCATCATGAAAAAGGAGGTTAGGTAAGAGAACACCCGAGTCTTAATGGGGTTTGTGCCAAGCTTCATTTAGAAATGCTGCTGAGAAATGCACTGTGGTGTTTGGAATTTCCATGAAGAAATCTTATTGAGGGAAAACAAATAATAGGTGTTATAACATCTATCAGATACTACACTGTTAACGGGAGTGAAGATTAACATGCAGCACTACTGGTGTAGGTGCACACACCACACAGAGTTAAACATACGAACAGCAGGCTCACACTGTGCGTACTACAGATGTCTGAATGAGTGAGTGCCTGTGGGCTGGAGCTGCGTGTCTTGTGGCTTTCACTCTGCTCCATTGGGAAGTCTTCACTCCTTTTGTTTTTATCCTTTTCCAACTCCAGTACTTTTGAGCGCACAGCTCCTATCCCCTGACCTAACAGCTCCATTGAAGTGCATTCCAGCCCCATGATTTCATGGTACCAGGCAGAACTCCCCTGCCACGCTGCTATGCTGCCCGCTGCTTCTCACAGAGTGAACAAACAGGGAACATAAACTCTCTGCAAAAGAGCAATGTTCTCTGTATATTTTTAGTGCTAGAAATACAAGATTCATTCAAGGGTGTTTTGTGGGGGCTTTTTTTAATATAGACTTATGCTAACACAATGGAATATTTCATACCACTCAATTTGCTGTAACATCTCATGTTTTATGTTGTTAAATGCAACAACAGAGGAGTTAAAAGATGAAAGACTTCTAGTCAACTGGTCCCTCAGCTGGGAGCCTGTGTGGGTTTGTTCTTTGTAATGTGTTTGCTAGAGCTTTACCCAGGTCCAGCCTAGCTCAGTTTTCACTATTGGATTTACTTGTTTCTGCAAATTGCATACTTTGGGTTAAGTAATTGCTAAGCTTAGACTCAGTATAATGCTGCTACTGTGTGTTTCTCATGTTTCACTTGGTATTTATTGCCCATATACTGAACAAACCTTTTATAAGTGGTTGTTTACCATTTGAATATGCGAGCACCATTAAAGATGACATGCTTGCTTTCACAGGTATTCTCTTTACTGGATAGACAGAGGACTTTATTCTCTCTTTATATGAAACTGTGTCCATTTTACATTGTAATTGGGTGTTTTCTTTCCAACATGTGTGTCACCAGATGCTAACTAATATGTAGTATTACAATAAACCTATCTTTAATTAGCTCATTGTTACCCTTCAAATATTTGGAGTTAGTATGGAATATGAATGGACAGTTTAAATTGAGACACCAATGTCTTGTATTTTCTTGATGAAGAATGTTCTCGAGCTGCCTATTCAAATATCACTATTGCATTTGTATCATCTGTGTGAGTATATTATACTTAAACTAGGGGACATAATTTTGTCAATACATCCAATATGCCGCTAGTGACATGACCTACAAACTAGGTGGTGATCCAGGAAGGGGAAAAGGCAGGTGACGAACATGTCATGGGAAGCATATGAAGCAGGGACTGTAGCTTCAAGGGAATGTCTGGTTTGGAGACCTCCGAGGTTTGTACACAGAACTGTTCTCCACAGCCTCAGGGTGCTAGCTCTTTTGGGGTCAAGGTACTGGCACACGAGCTGATCTGTGCTGACTGCACAGAGGTTCCCGCTTTCTGGTATGAGACAGCTACCCCAGGGGCTAGACCTGTTTCTGCAATGAAGTAGCACTAGCTTTGGCGTCCCAGGGAAAAGAAGCAATAAGATCAGGAGACATTTCAGGTGATGCTTTCTTTGTATAAACTGCATTTGAAAGATGTGCAGGTTTTTGCACCATGCTTTAACATGATCAACCTAACACATTATTTGATGCACATCTGTAGTAAATTTCTAGAACATTATGAAGTTTCTTAGCTATTCTAACAGTGCAGGTAGGAAACATCTTTTATATAAAGTCACTGGAGGCAAGGCAGTAATAGCTTCCTTAACATATGACGTTCTCTGTGCCTTCTTACTCTCTTGATAAACCATACAAGAGCTCAATTAGGAAGGAAGGTGTGAAGAAAGAAAAGAGTACAGGAACATAGGAGGGATGAAACTATCTGATAGAAAAATGGAGAGCAGGGCTCTAAGAAGCTATAGCCTGTGTAGAAGAATGTGGTTAAATAGGCATTTAAATGAGCACTGGAAAGCAGATAGCACTGAGGGGAGAAATAGTTGTGGGAGGGAGCATCAGGATTCAAACTGAGTGAGGGGAGACAGGGAGATGAGAAGTGGAAATGTTCTATGACAAACAACCAGTTGTTCTGGGACCCCTGTAGGGGCAGAACACCATCTTAGTGATCTAGCTTTGTTTTCTTCTTGAGTTCTTAACTTCATGGTGAAGAGCAGGAACATGGGAAGCGAAAGACAAATGTTACACCTGTAAAGTAGCTGTGTGTTGCCTAGCAACTACTCTATGCCCTTAGTAATAGAAGTACAGCTCTGAAGCCTAGTGAGTCCCAAGTTCCCTGAGTTTTTACAAGACTTCATTTAATTTATGGATGCTGGGATGCTGTATGCCTCTTTCTCTAGGTGAGCACCTGGGCCATCTCAGTGTTAAGAAGAAGCTGACTGCAGTCCTTAAGCTAGATGGTAGCTTAGTGGGAGGTGAGTGGGTTCTGCAAGTGGTGTTAAATGCTCTGATGTAGGTTCCTAGAAAGATAAAAGATCAAATGACAGACTAGGAATTGAGTAGCATAGTTCCATTTTTGTGTAATGGACGGAGAGGCATGGGTGGCCAAGGACTGGAATACAAGAACTGGAAGCTAGAATTGCTTTTGGAGGAAATGGCATGCTTTTCATTGCAGTGGCTATCTTGCGGCTGTTATGCTGGAGGTTCTCCAAGAGCACAAAGAAACCGATGCAAGAATATACTAGAAGTCAGGAAGATATCTGGGATGCAGTGTGGAGGTTACCATGAGGACTTAGGCATTTATGTGACCAGGAGAAATTCGCATGGCTGCTAGCCCAAACTTGCTGTTGCCTGTCAGCGCAAACAAACATTGGATAAGAAAATCGTCTTGATCTGAAAAACAAGCTTACTTTGAAAGGAAAGAGAATTTTTCAGCAAATCTTGAAGGAAATGGGCTAGGCTTTTCTGAGCTATAGATCATGTAAAAAAAAAAAAAAAAACCCACCAAAACATCCTGTTCCACTTGGAAACATTTTCTCATTAATTTTTCTGGAGTTTGGGTCAAAATTAATTAAGTGAATTTTAAGTCCTGTTTTTAATAGCTAAAAAAAATGGTACTTGACCTTGACTTTTGATGCCATTTTCTGTGGTTTCATAGTTGTGTGACTTTTTTTATTACTCTGCCATATATTTGAGATTCATAGAAATGAAAACAGACTACAACAGTAAATAAATCCTCTCTACTTTGTTAAATGTTGCTTATAAAATTTAGCAGAAAAAAAAATCATACAGACAGAAGCATAGTGAAGTTGATGTTCTGCATAGCAGAATCTGCATAGCACAATCTTGTATTGTGCGGCTTTGTGACTCGGCCTCCCCGCTGAGGCTGCTGGGACCCTCATTTATAAGTCAAGCAGTCTTGCATGCTCTTACAACTTGGCGTGTAACAAGCACTTTCACATCAAACATCGCTGAGTTACTTCTGAATATGGTGGAATTCTTTGGAAAGGTCGGGGAGGTAATTGATCATACGCTGACAGCTTGGGGCTCTGAGAAAATGGACAGATGGAGGGCTGGGTTGCAGGAAAACAAATATTCCAAGATGGTAACTGTCACTTACAGACAAGCTATACATGTGTTAAACTTTTTAATCTTTTTCCCATAACCTCAGCTTCTTAATCATTTTTTGCTGCTTCTCTGTGAACTCTCTTCAGATGTTAACATTTTGCTGGTACTGATGCATCCATAGTATTCCAGGTGTGATCTTGAGCTATAGCAGTGTATCTTTATAGAGCTCTTTTAGAAACTCTACGGCTGCCGGGATGGGTAGTTTCAGACCTTGATAATCTCTTTCAGTATTCTTTGACCTTTGGGTCAAGGACTATGTTTCTTTCAGGAACCACTCAAAGTGTTCTTTGCAGCTAGAGGAGTAAGACTTCAATATTTATGGAAGTTAAAATGGCAATCTACTGAGATACTGCACGTGATTACCACAAAAGTGTTTGCATTCTCTATGCTGTGATCCTAAATTTCTGTATCAGAGTGGATAGTGTATCAAAGAGAAACATACAGCTTCAGTGCAAAAAAAAAGGATGAAAGAATCTACCACCTGGTTTTATGAGATCTGGTTTTCACTGATCTTGTTTACAGCTATGTTTTTCTGCATATGCAGTCTCTGACAGCTTAAAATTATGCTAGTTGTCAGTCTCTGCAATAAGATAGAGTATTTTGACTGACTTAGTGCAATTATTTTTAGTCAATCCTGAGGTAATTTATGTATTAATACACTGACAGGAGGAGAGAACAGACAGGCATAAGTGACTGTTAATGACTTTAAATCATAAAAGAATCTATCAGAAGAATGCATGTGTTAATTTTACCAATGCTTTGTGACAGAATACGGTCGTGGATCGGATTTTCTCTGGTATCCAGCCCACTGGGACACCTCATCTGGGTAACTACCTTGGAGCCATTCAGAACTGGGTGAATCTGCAGGAAGAGTGCAGCTCAGTGCTTTATAGCATTATGGACATGCACTCTCTCACCATGCCTAAGGAACCAGCTGTCCTGCACCAGAACATACTGGACACCACTGCTGCTGTCCTTGCCTGTGGTATTGACCCAAAGAAGTGCTTCCTGTTCCGACAATCGCTGGTTAGTGCTCCTGTTAGGTTAGATTTGTTTCTCATTAGATGACTTTCCACACATGGTAATGAATGAGCGTAGCATTACTGAACTCCTTTATCCTCTTTGTGTTGGTAGTCCTAGAAAATGTTAGCAATGTTGGATTTCAAATATATTCCTTGCTGCTGTTGGCTGAAACCATGACTAAGAAGTCCATTTAGGGTTAAGTACAATTTGAATTTCCCATGCAGAGCTAGGAGTTTGTCCAGGCTATGAGCAAAATACTGAAAAGTCCTGTTAGGAGAGCGTTAATTTAGCTCTGTAAGTTTCACTTTAGTCACAGAAGATTAACTCATAAATGCATAAACTTCATCAGTGCAACCATAAAGGCAAGTAAAACATTTTTCTATGGTTTTCTATGGGTATTTATCACTTCATCTGCCTGCTACCAGTATCTCCAACAGGTGATTGACATGGTAAGTTTTGTGTCAGTTCCACATAATCACCAGGGAGTTATGTGTCTCTGGGATCTTTTTCTTCCCTTCTTCACTATAACATCCTTTTTATATGCACCTTTTTCCACCTGATCCAATAATGTGTATGTGAAATATGTGCTGCTTCTCTTGACCACCTTGTGCTGGGCTTACCTTCCTTCTGTCAGCCTATGTCCCATATGTCAGCCTAGTCTATCACTGGAACACATTTCCTGGAACACAGCTTAGTTTTTTGCCTAATTTTTGTTACTGATTCTAAACTGACAAACCTCTGTACTTTCACACAGAGGCACATTTGTCATAGTTTCTGCTCTTGTGAAGACATCTTTCAATGGATATCCAACTTGCAACAGAACTGTGAAGGTGAAGTGCACAGGGTCTGAAGTTTAACAGTGCGACATTAAATCGCGTTATTACATTCCTCTTTTGAACGCAGTTCTTTACAGGCAGAGTTTCCTGTGGTTGTCAAACTGCAAATGACAATCATAGCTCTGTATCCCTGGTGAATATTGAAAAGATGAAGACACGCTTCTGCTTCGCTTTTCCTCTGTATTCCAACCTAAATAGATTACCCCAGAATTCTAGAGGAGGTATGTTTAAATTAATTTATCCTTTGTTCAAATCTGTTTATCCTTTTAAATAAGTTACAAGCTTGAGTTTTAATTTGGCTCTAATTTGACCTAATTTCGTGCTGACAATGGCATTAGCTGATGTAATCTTAAGGTGAGTTACAAGCCAGTGATGCAATAAAAATCAGGAGTTTTGTTTTTTCTTGTTTTCGAGCAACTGAACAGTTACGTTACAGGATCATTGACTAGATACACAGAAAGGATCCTTCAAGCTAGAAGACAGATGATTTGCAGGTTATGGTTTAGAGATAATTAAAGCAAAGTTTTATAAAGTTATAAAACTGCAAATGAAAGAGAGAAAATAGGGGAAAACTTTTATCCACTGAAGAACATGCACTAACAGGCATCAAAGTAAGTTAATACCTGGTAGATGCATGACCAAAGCAATTCTTCATTTCATGGAGTCCACAATTAGGCTACAGAACTCCTTGGAACAGGATACAGTGCATGCTGAAATGTATATGAATTCAGAAAAGGATTTGACAAATCAATCTGAAAAATCTCTTGGGGGCTGTTACATACCTGAAGTGCCACCTCTGCGGGAAGTGTTGAAGCCACAGCTGGGAGAGTATCTATGCTTTGCTGTACTTATGCTCTTTTCTCATTGCTGTGAGAGATGGATATTTGATCTGTTTAGTGTTGCTTTTCTTATCTTCTTATGAGTCTAAAAGCTGAACTACTGCTGTTCCGGGTCTGGCTAAAGCCAACACACAGAGTTCCCTTGAAGCCAGCCGATTGATTATCAGTGACAATCTTATACTGCAGTCAGCCACAGAAAGCATGTTTTATCTTTCACAATTTAATAAGGCAGAGATTGAGTCTTTGGGCCCCCAGAGAGAAAGTTTCAAACTCGGGAAATGATGGAGGGACACTATGGTAAGTTGATGCTTCTGTAGAACAAGTACAGTCAACAACCAATGAAAACTTTACATAGCTAGACTTGAAAAGTGTTAAGCTTTATCAAATAAAAGTTTGTGCCAAAGGTGATTCTGGTTTATGTTGTGGTGGTTAGGCTGGCCTCTGTTAAATAGACTACCTTATGTCTTCATTTTTCTGGGTGTCATGAACTGTCCAGACCGAATTGTTGTTCTTCTTATTCAATCTCACCCATTAAGTATTTGCTTTTTGTGGGCAGTGTCTCATGTCTTGAACCATATTCTTATTAATTCTTACCACGTGTATCAATGCAGCTTTCAGAAATCAGTAGTTCTAGCACATTTCTGAAAGCTCCTTGTCACACCACAAGCAGAAGAAGGACTATTAACAGTTGTTTACGAATGCAGACTGTTTCAGTAATAGCTCAGGCTGAAGTGGTTTGTCGACTTCCCAAAAACATGTCTATTCAAGCTGCATGTAGTGGTCAGGTATACCCAGAGATGCACTATGCTCTGTTACAACTATATTGGCAGGACCAGATGTTTCTCTGGAAGCAATTAAAAGGAATATCTGTGTGTAGCTCTTGATGCGAGGAGAGGAGACAGGAACCTTGCTAATGTGATTATTGTTTTAGTATGATAATGAAATAGTACATTATGGAATGTCATAATATTGAGATGATTGTTCCTAAAAACAAAGGTGTAAGATGGATTGCAGCTATTGCTAATCAAGGAAGTTTATTGCTTGATTTTGGATTGGTAATTGCTCAGTTTCCCAAAAAGGAGCTGGCCTCTCCTTTTCAGCCACTGTAGCAGTCTCCGAGGGTGGTCTAAAAAGCCACAGTTTTGGTTACAAACATTTGGCGGAGGTGTAGAGCAAAGTGCCCAAACCCAATTGTGTACTGAAATAGGTTGTACTTCCAGGGGTCATCAGGAAAGCGGTGAAAATCCAGCTGCAAATAGAAAAACTGGTTTAGGTATTTGGTTATGGGCAAAGTAGCTTTCTCTTTTCATACCAGATCAAACTGATAAATTAGAGTTCTCACTCGATTAATGTGCTGCAAGTAGTGCTGTATTTTGAGTTCTGTCTTGAAAATTACCAAAATGCTACTGCAGTTACTTCTGATTAACACTTGTGTTCATTTTTTTTTAACAAACAACATTTGACAAAATTGTTATGAAATAAGAACTTTTGGTTTTAATCACTAAAACCAGCTACATACAACTAATGACTGATATCATGCTGATTCGGTAGCAGTGGTGGCAGGATGAAATTCTCGCACTGCAGAAGTATGCTAGTAATGGTAAACCTCATTAAGGGAATTGCTCATGCAGTCACTATTGTAAATGCTGCTTTTTCCTCTTATTTTCTTTGGATTAACCTGGGAAAGAATGATCTAGAATTGCTGAAAAGGGGGACTTTTTTGTTTATTTGTTTGGCTTACTCTTTCTGAAGTTTCTGTTGCTGCTTATGTTGTTTCTCCGGAATAGATTTGCCATATGTGAAAAAAAATATTGATACTTTGTTTCTTAAAAGGCATGTGCATTTGGTAAGGGTTTCACTGTCAGTAGGCTTTTATTTACAGCAAGGTTTATGCAGATCAAACCTCTAACCCAGAACCATCTGAAATACCTGAATTACCTCCAGAGTTTTCCCACATTTTGTCATTATTTCCAATACATGCAAGAGACAAAAGGCTGAACAATTTTAATCACAGATGGACTGCTGGGAAAAAGCGTGGTGAGAACAGATACCTCTCACGTTTAGGCTAGATCCAAAAGGTGTTGCTACAAGAAGGATACAGGTGAAGTTGTCTTGAAGTCCCAGAACTGATTTAAGTGATAACCTTGCCTTGCAAGTAAAATGAAATAAAAGTAAAATGAATTTTGCATAGACTGATTTCTATTTTATTGCTTAGAAGGTTATGTGTCCCCTGTTCTTATGTACCAGGTATGTAGTTTAAGTTACCTATAAATGGAAAGTGCTAGTTTAATGGAAATTGGTTTTGAATGCTTCTGAATCTTCCATTTGTAAATTATAGGTTTTCATAACCTATATAAACAGAGAGATAATGGCTGGCAGCATATTTGGTCTCCATACATTTCAGTTCACCAAATACCTTCCACACTTACATTAACGCACACAAACTTGAACCTCAACTTAGGGAAGAGGTTGCTACAGAGAATGAATCATGATAACTTTAAAATATTTAGAAGCAAGAAGGATGATGATGAATATTTACGGTAGTGCTTGGAACCACATTGTTTGTGAAAGGTTATAAACAAGCACATAATTAGAGTATCCAGGAAAACACAACTGTGGAATATGTTGGACACTAGAACGGCCTCCCAGTGACACAAGCTATTTCATTACAGCTTGTTTAATTATAATTTTTTCATAGGAAGAGAAATCACAGAATAGTGACAATTGCTATAAAAATAAATGCATGTTTCAAAAGGGTGTGTTTCTGTTTGGAACACAGCTGCAAGGTGTATGAAAACCTCTTTGCTCTCAGAGAAAAAAGTGTCAAGACATGCTTTAAGTAGCTGCCTT
>NW_010429150.1:24614-28034 GCF_000710305.1 Buceros rhinoceros silvestris
TTCCCTACCAGGCATAAAATAGAAGTAACAGAATAGTGACTTACAAACGTATCCTGAGAATACTAGGGAAAAGAGCAAATATATGCCTTAAACTGTACTGCAACTGATAAAAGCTGTAACAGTCGCCTTTAATAAAACTTTGAATGTTTTTTTTAAAAACAAAAAGGACTATGGGGGCGGGGGGGTGGAGATGAGGAAGACAGTAAGCAATCTGCACATATGGTAAGCCTATATGGTATAACCCATTTTCTGTGATTCCTGGTGAGTACAATACACATTTCAATTCTTACCCATAACCATCATGTATCTCATCTGCTTCACAGTCAAAACAATTTTAGGAACTGCTGTAGCTTTTATGTGGTCTCAGGCAGTTCTTCCTGTCCACCTACCTATCACAGTAGACACACGCTAAATGTCCCAAGAGAAACTAAAAATTCCATCAGAGCTGATTCAGCATGCAGTGGTTGATGCACTGCACTAACACTTCTCTGAGGAGTCCTGTGAGTTTCTGGACAACATAACATTCAGTTTCTGGGTGGAAAATTACAGTTTTCAGCCTTCTGGTGGGGTGATTTATTTTCTGAGTATAATCAGATGCAGTATTCTTGCAGTGTGCAAGCAAATTGAAGCAGTAACTCTGGGAGGTGGGAATTTGCCAATTTGTCTTAGCCTTGACTCCAAAAGCCAAAATATGACAATTTAAATGCGTGCACTAACTGTTTCACTGCTATTATTTTCCAGAAATATCCAGCTGCTTTGTTTTGTGGGCAGAGTTTGAATGAATTCACACTACTTCATGTCCAATTTTCAGAAGAGCTTAAAAGCTTCCATTGCATCATAGCTTATAAATTAATTAAAGTACATTAATTTAGCACGGACCATCAAAAATTTCCTGTCACATGAGGAAGTATGTGACTGTTTAATTTAGAAAATTATTCTGCTTCTCTCATCCTTCTGTTTTCTCCCCCATAGGACTGGGTTAGACATAACTAGAGCTCAATGGGAAGAAAGGTCATGGTTCAGTAGGATTTTTTTTTTCTTTCTTCCTTGATTTACCTGGTTTATCTCATGCTATTATATTAGATGTTCCTGTATCCACCAGTCTTCCGGACACACCAAACTAATTACTCAAACAGTATTGTGGGTTAGACTAGGAGAATGTTTCTGAAAATAAGTTCATTTCATAATGAAGAAGGGGAGGGAAAAGGGTGCCTCGGTGAAATTACTGTGCTCTGTCTGGGTTTATAACCGGTATAACGTGACTCCAGTAGGGGTATTCTTGGTCAGGCTCTTCAGAAAGGAGAGTCAGCTATTATTTCTGTAAGTTTTAGCCAAATATAAATAAGGATAAGTTATTAAAATGTTCAAAGTTAATAGTGAAAACTTTAAATGTTGATAGATTTACCAGTGATAGTTAGATAACCATGCCCCAATTCAATACATTGCTGAACATATTCTTTAAATCAGATGTTGCCTTTGTAATCATGAAGTTACTCTACCCACACTTGAATTACTTCCGTGAACAGGAACTTGGGATACCATGTCAAATTTTATGTCATAAAAGGATCTCATTGGGTATTCAGCTGCTGTGTGCATTTGATTGAAGAGCACACATTTTGCCTTGTTTCTGGCCCTGTTATTATTTCTAGCTGTATAATATAGAGATGCATTGCAAAGTATCTTGAACATATTGCTTGCAACCTTAGGCATTAATAAAATCTTACCTCTTATTCCAGAAAAGTATATGTGAGCAGCACTTACTTCTAAAATGCCTTTTGAGTTTTTTGGAAGCACCAACTGGTTCTTCTAGAAGAGATAAAAGTCCTAAAATTATATTTAATTTCTTTTGAAATTTGGGACACTTCCCCTTCTCAGTTCAGTTTTCCTTTAGTACACAGCTATCCAAATTACCTGCTCAGACTTGTTTGTTTGTCCTCTACACTTTCAAAATCAAATCTTGGAAATTTGTTACCTATTTAAAATGTAGCCCTGTAGATTACACTGCTGAGGGGAAGCTGTTTCCACACAGTAGATATGCAGCAAATTTAACAGTCACAGAGAAGGTTACAGCTTGAGGAAATCCATTTTCAAAGTGAAACACTGCATCTCCTTTCGCAGGAAGCCACATCAGCTGCCCACTCATAACTTTGTATAATATGTCTCAGAAAGCTGAGTTCCAGTGTTGCTGATTTGCCTGCTTTCAGATCTGCTCAGAGGATCCATGCCTTTCCTGTTCTTGAATCTCATTGCTTGCAGTCCTCCTCAGCTGTATGTCTCAGCATGAAAAGTAATCTAGAATTTCCTGGACTAAAATTAACTATTGGTTTTCCATATATGTATATCATCTGCTGTGGCTGTGGCCAGTGAACAGGAGCAGTGTCGTGGTAGGAGATAGTTAGCATCAAGGACAAAGTAATAGATGTGCAGGGAGAAGCCCTGAGATGGTACTTCAGTGTGTAACGTCCCAGTGGTGATCCAAGTGTAAATTGTGATCTGAGTTTAATAATGCCAAATGGCTGCACACGTGAACAATTAAGAAGCTTTGTCTGAAAAGAGCGAGGAGCAGGGCACTCACTGAGGTGAAGAACAGAGTTGTTTGCCTGCTAGATAACTGCTCATTATCATTTTGGAAGTGGTCACCTCTGTTAAATAAGCGTGCTTTAAAAAAACAGAAGAAAAGGAATCTGTATAAGCAGACTGGGCCTTGTAGGCTGACAAGAAAAGAATGTCAGTAGTTTGTTCTGGAAATAACACTTTGATTAGTGATTAGCAAGCCAGGTTGTGGGGGATGCTTAATGCAATGGAAATTGAAGGAGGAAACGTGTTGTTGGTAACAGCAGAGAGATGACCATCTCAACCCATTGAGAGATATTGATGGTTTTTACAGATTTGTAACAGGTTAGGAAAGAAAACTGTGTTATAGTGGGCAAGAGCACAGAGCAGGGAAAAAGAGAAACTTTATGTATTTACTGAGAAAAACAAAGGGTGTGATTTGGGTAGTCTGAAGGAGGGGGCAGGAAGTGTCGCTCTGTAGCTCTGGTTAAGATTTTTAGTGAAAACTGCTAAATGTGGAATAATGGGCTTTCTAAATGAAACCATAAATAGAGGATTTAGAAGATTGTTAGTCCTCCAAATATTTCCAGCCACACTGCAAGAAAAATTTCTTGAGAAGATAATGTTTACATTGAAAAGAGGCTATTATGTTCTTTCAGGACAGAAAAGTAGCTGGAGTTGACATGAAGGAGTTTATGGATTAGATAGCTGTGTTTCAGAGTTACCAGCGATTGTGACATCCTTGAAGGTTGGTTTGACATCCAGTTCAGGACTTTTCACTGGTTGTGCATTTTGTTAGTCGGAGATGTAATTCTGGTTTTCTACTTTTTGTAAAATTTTTATACTGCGGTATTTGGGGGTGAGGGC
>NW_010429150.1:28115-35442 GCF_000710305.1 Buceros rhinoceros silvestris
GAGCAACTGATGTCTTCATTGGAGAATAGCTAAGCTTATTATTAGCTGTTCTCTTTTGGGAAGGTGGGGACATCCCCAAAGTATATCATAGCTCTTCTGTTGTTAGATTTTAAAATAAAAAACAAATTAAGTTCTTTACCGGTTCAAGTGTACACAGAATAACCTTAACTGATTTGAACTCTGATTACTTTTATTTCCTAAAAGCATGGTTAGATTTTGGGTTAACTTTTTTTTTTTAAGAAAATAAAAAAAGAGGAAAAAGAGAGAAAAGAAAAGGCAGAAAAGAAGAAGCAAAAGATATCTCTGACATCCAACTCTTTAATCAAAATTGTGTGGAAAATGATGCATCTTTGATAAAGGTCTTCCTTGTGATGGCATTTTAAATGCTACCTAACACAATAGGAAGCAACTGAAAATCATTCGGGAGATTGATACGTTGTTTCATTTCATTGTTTGAATTTAATGAAGAGATTGCCTCTCTCCGTAATAAAAATCCTTGTGGATGAAGATACCAGAATGTAACAGAAAATGTGTTACTGAGATTGTACTACTGACCAACTGATCAAGATGATAGTAAGTGTTCAGGAGATGTTAAGTGAGATGAGAGAAGCTGCAAGTTTAGGACATGGAGCAATAGTATTACCTTTCATTATCCACATATAGCCTTCATCAGGATGAGACAAACAGATAAAATTTTTGGATGCCATAAATTATGCTTCCTAGTTTTACAGTCCATTAGAGATTATGCCCTACTAAATTTGCTTTTGGGTGGTGCATAGAACCTAGTTCAGCATGTTTTAGTGGAGGGTTCTCAGTAGTAGCAACTTCATTATAGCAGTGTTTAGCATTGTGACTGGAGAGAGCAGCCCAAACGAAGTGCATGAATGTTCTATTTCAAGAAAGGGAACTAGGTGAAAATGAAGTCCAATTGTCAGATAAAAATAAGAAAAAAAGCAAGAAAGTTACAACTATCCTGGAGTTAATTATTTTTTAAAAAAAAAGGTATTTAAAAAAAAAAAAAAACAAACCCAACAGTTAAATGTGTGACACCACTCATGAAGAAAACATTGGTCCAACAAATCCCTTTCCATGGTTCCATAAGTTAGGAGGCAGTCATAGGAAAAGATTAGATTTTCAGAAGGGAAAACTTGCCCAAATTAGAAAAACAAGAAAGCATATAAAATTGGCAAGTACCCTTTTTTTACACACAAAAAAAAAATTAAGGAGGCTAAAAAAGAATTTGAGAAGCACTCTGCAGAGCGTTCTCAAGCTGATAACTAAGTAGTCGTTATTTAGGGGATCAGTGAGCACAAAGTATACAAGACATTTGGGGCTGATGAAGACCTAGGAGCAAGGTTTAGTTCTTGGTATTGGACTTTGCTGCTGGAGGTATTGGGAAGGTTGCCACTTTATGCATTTTGTAGCAGCAGATCAGAAGAGCTAAGTCAGTTAACTGTAAATTTACAGAAGCTATTAGATAAAGATAGACAGTTTAGACACCAGATGGCATTCATTAACCTGGGTGTCTGAAAAAAATCAGGTGTGAAATGGCAGAACTGGTGGCCAAGGTGTGCAGTCTGCCACCTTAAGTGAAGGAATTATTGTTTGTTACTAGACTTGCAGATGACTAGAGTTGAAAGCCAAATAGATAGTGATCACTTTTTTGTAATGGCACAGTCGGTAGTCATTGCCCATTAGGGATTCATGTTGGGAGCAATTCTGGTCAATATCTTCATTCATAACCTAGAAGGTAGTGAAGAGGAAGAAGAAGGTAGTGAACAGAAGACTGTGGGAAATGCTAACTTCTTCTGGGTGTTCAGATGCTATCCCAAGGAAAGGAACTCCAAAAGGACTCATAAAACAGAGTGGGTAGGCAAACTCATGGTAGGAGAGCTTTAAATGCAAAGTAAAGTACCTAATCTAAATCTTCTTTCAACAGTATTGAGCTGAGTCACAACACAGGAAGAAAGTCTTGAAGCTATCATGGGCATTTCTTTGAAATCATTGACTCAGCACAAGTAATTTTCAAAAAAGCCAATAACATGTCATCGTTGCCATGTCACCAGGAAGGATGTTGTGAACAAGACAGAGTTGATGTTTTGTCACTATATAAAACCTTAATGTGCCTGTATTTTGAATATTGGGTAAAGCTTTGATATCTGCATCTCAAGAAGGAAGTAGTGGATTAGAGATCATACATGGGAGGGGAATTAATGCTACAATGGATAAGATAGCTGCCTTAAAGGGAAAATTTAGAAGTCTGGGATGCTTTGATTTGAAGAGAAGGCTGAGGTGTAGGTGCAATCAAAGTTCACAAAATCAGAAAAGCTCTGGATAAACTGAATGTGGAATTGTTCATCAAATTGTGCAATACAAGAAACAGGTGGCATTCAAAACTAGTAAACAAAGAGTTTAGTGGGTATATGAAAGTACTTCTTTACATGTCAGATTTGATCCACTGAAGCTCGTCTCTGCGTGAAGTTGTGAAATGGGCAACATCAACAGGTTCAGAAAGGGATTAGACACAATCATGGGGAACGTGGTTACTAACAGGACTGGTCTAGGGATAATATCTTCAGATATTCCCTAGTACAACAATTATGGATGCTGGAGAATTATAAGGGGACAATACAGTAGGAAGTGATAGGCTCATGCTCTCTCCCTAAACTCGTTGCTGCTCTTGGAAGCAGAGTGCCAGACTACAGCTACCTCTATAGTGATCCAGTAGGATGTTATTTCTTAGGTTCTTATGTTTTGATTGTTTAATGAAGACATTTACTCAGAATTTCAAGTGGATTCAGGGCAGGACACTTCTTCTAATTGTGATCCATTGGTGCTGCTCAGTGCCAGAAATGAAGAGCAGCCTGGGCCTTATTTTGCTGGTATCACATACATCTTCACTTGGTCCAGTTTCTGTGTATCCAGAGTTATCCAATCAAAGTGATGGAGTAGTGTGGCTTAATGAGTAACCACATTTGAGCTGATGCACGGTGACCAACCAAACACAGCAATTACTTGCCCCTCTAGCCAAGTAAAACACAGTAGCTTAAGCCATGATTTACTCTGACAAATGATTTGTGGTTTAAGACTATTACCTCCTGATTCACAGACCAACATACAGTCAGTTACTGCAATTTAGGTGATGAATGTTAACTCATTAGAGCCCAGTGCTGAATTTTTTTCCAACTGAAATCTCTACCCTTCTGTGCACTTTTTACATTTTCTCCCCCTTCTATCAGGCTTTTTCTTCACAATATTCAGCACTCTAGCCTTGCTTAGGAAAGGTCTGTGTGTGTTTGAGGGTTAGGAGTATAACTTGCTAGGACCCAGAAAACTGTGGATTCAACCCAACAAATGCTGTTAAGATCACTTGGTGTTTTGGTAACTGATGTAATGCAAAACCACTGATGCAATGAAGCACACCTGCAGTCCTGGCTTGTGGAAGCAACGTCTGACAGAGCCAGATCAATTGCTGCATAGCTCTTGAAGGCACACCTTGTCAACACAAGTGCAGCAGAGCACTGTCTCCTCTCTGTCCATGACTAGAAATGAGAAACAATTTTGAACCAGATGGAGATTCTTTCTTAATAGAATGGGAGTCTGGAGCTCAATATTTTCTGTGAAGTTTAGTTTATTTTTTGCATTTTGCAGAAGGTATGTTTGGTACATCTTGCTGTACTTTGTCTTGTGCACAAAAGATTGCGGGTCAAATAAGCATGAGAAAATTAAAAGAAAAAAGAAAAAAAAGAACTGTGGGAAAGATAGAAAGGAATCAGCCTGGAATATTTCATATCCCTATTTGCTTAGCTGTTGTCTTGAGGTCAGATACCTCTAGACAACACTGACAACCAAAATAGTCTAATGACTGTTAGCTAGGAAAAGACTGCATTTAAAATGTGAGAACAAAGGAATTGCCATTAACAGTGCTAGCAATTCTTACTTGTTAGCAAACGCTTTTTACTCCTTTCCATCTGAGTTGTTATGTGTTGCAAGAATGAATCTTTGAACACCTTTGAGACGGTTAGCATGCGCTTAAACATCCAAACGTGCCAACATTGGAAAGAATGAATCAAGCATGTAAGCAAAGGAGCAGAACATCCTCTTTTATGATGATGACAATCATGTGCTCGCCGCAAATGCCGTCTCTTGTTGCTACTCCTAGAAGCAGAGTGCTAGGCTACAGCCACTTCTGTTGTGATCATCATCTTATACATAGCTAACTAACAACAGACCAAAATAACTGGAAAGAAAATAAAGAACGGTATATGCATCAGAATGCTTGCCTATTTTACTAATTCTAGAGCTGAATATTGGAAATGCAAAAACTGAAGGGTATATGTCAAGAAGCTAAATGTGGATTCTCCAACAGAGGTGGTTGTACTGCACATTTCTTGTCTCTGCCTATAGGGACTTTCTAGTCTTCCTCTTAGCAGGAGGGGGACAATCACTTTGTCTAAGATCTTTCTGAAACTATTAAAATTCCTTTGTAATCACAGTCCCCCCAGAATGTTAAATGAAGAGTTTGTAGTATGAGTTTAAATGGAGTCTTTCTGACTCATTTTTGCAAACCATGCTTGTAGCAAAGGCTGTATGGGGGCTTGATCCTTCTTTTTCACCTGCAGATCGTTATTAGTTTTAATAAGATTGCAGAACTGAGGGATAAAGTAATTCACGATTGAGCCTGCACTGTGAAGTTTAATGCACAACCTTATCTGTTATCCCTGTTACGCAGACAGGTCAGGGTCATTAAGACCTGTTGGTTCACACAAGGCCCTGACAAGCCTCACCTGGATCCTCCACCCATGCACCTTCTGCCCAGTGCTACTGGAGCTCCGCTTAAGCTTAGGCCTCCAGTCTGCACCTGAGCTACATCACAGTATACCTGCACTCAACCCTGTCCCTGCTGGCCTGACTTTCTTGCTGTGTTTCCTGGATTGACCTCAGATGTGACTAATGGCCTTGCTATGTCTGATTGTCAGCAGACTGTCACTGTCACCACGCCTGATCTGATTAAACACTGCAGGATGCTGTCCTGGTCAGGGAGGTAACTCTTATCTGCCTGGCTTGTAGCTGTCTGCAGCCACAGCCTCATGGAGCAGCCCAGCTCTTTTTGTTCCCTAGGTGTTAAATCAGGCTTCCACGAAGGACGTGCAGTTACTGTAGTGCCAGCTCTGCTGCAGTGTAACATAGCTTGAGCAAGGACAGGGAGGGAGAGCCTGACCTGAGCTTAAATGGGGCTCCTGGGGCCATGGGCAGAGAGTGTGGTTGGAGGGCTCAGGTGAGCTGGTCAGGACAGTTAAAGGAGATTAGAGCATTCAAGGCCCTGATGCAGAAGAGATGAAGCTTGGGTAACATTGGTACTGGAACTGAGAAAGGTGATGAGGTTTTGTAACTATTCAGGTATTGTCTCAAAGCGCGGGGAGGTTGTGCCACGCTGGCCAGCAGTTGGTTGGCTAACATGTGCACTCAACTCTATTATTGTTAGAAGGTTTTCTTTCCTTTTTAGCATATGAGTGGATAGGATCAAGAACCTCGCTGTGCTGCTTGAGCATGGGGCATTCAATCCATACAGTGTCCAAAACTTTCTGTTAGCTTATCACTTGACCTTACTGAAAAAATAATAGACAAAAAGAAATGCATTTCTGGTTTCTGATGCTATTTATCTGTATTGATTTTTGAGAAAATATGCATATAAATGCAGAAGATTAAAACAGATTCTGACTTCGTATTTCCAGGTTTCTGAGCATGCAGAGCTTGCCTGGATTCTTGGGTGCTTAACCAATGTGCCACGTCTGCTACGCTTGCCCCAGTGGAAGGTATGGACAAGTTTCATAAATTGAAAGGAAATATACAAGAATTCAGTAGAACTGCTATCCTTGAAATACTTGTTCTCTGTGAAGCACCAACTGTGTCTTGGTTATTCTTGCTTTAGGTTTAAGTAATTCTCTAGTTCTATGGTGGAAGGAAGAAAATGTGCATTTCCAGGCTGGTTACTATCAGTGAACATTTTCCTGCTGCAAGCTACAGGATAATATTTTTGACAGAGGCTTGCAGAAGCTGTGCTAAATAGGAGGTTTATTTAGTGTTAAACTGATTTTGCTAAAATGCTTGGTGTTACTTCATTGTTTATTTAATAATGCAAAACAACTACAAGAGACTGCAGTGGGAATCTTGAGCCTTGATGATTAAGGAGTTCCATTAACAGTTTTTCTTTTTCTACTGTTTAGAGCAGCTGTTCTGTAGATTTTATGGAAGAGGGTGCAAAAGAAGCATGTGTTGGAAGAGGAGTATAGAAATTATAAATATTAAGTATGTGCCGAATGATAAAGTTAATGCACCTTGAATGTTTGCCTTTATTAGTTTCAAATGTTCATACTCTTAATCTTGGTACTGCATCAGCATAACTGCATCAATGGAATTCTTGCATCTAATTTCTTTGTATTTTATTTTGGTATTTATTAAGCAGAAAAACCAAAATGCAGGAGACAGAAGTATCAAAAAAGGGGGGAAAAAAAATCTTAAGAGCAGTTTGGCCTGCAGAGTTCAGAGCAGTCTTAAATACCTCCAGATGTTTTCTTTTTTCCTGTTTTTCTTCTTAATTAAATAAAAACAGTAAAACTTAAATACAGCAACCGTGTTAATGCATGGCATAGATTAAAGCCAACCTTTTCAAACCTAAGGTTCTAAAGTTAAGCTCTTAAATCCAACTTTGACTGGATTGACTTTCCAAATCTACGGATAGGTGTTACAGGTGCTTTGCAAATTAGGTCCCCTGAACCCTAGGCACTTCAAGGTGTAGACAGAAGACAGGATCTGTGTGAGAGGGTGAGAAAAATCTAAAGGTATTTGAATAATCTTAATGAAATAATGAAGACTTTAAGGGGGTTAGTGTATTTATTGTTAAAAGCAGAAAGTAGGTATGCCATTACTAGAATAGAATGAGTATCTGTAGCCTGACTGTCTTGATTTAAATGATCCATATCCTAAAGGACTTATGGTCAGTGGCTGGATTGTGGAGAGCAGTATGAACTAATGAAGAGAACTCTGGACTCTGCCTTTGTAGTTCTGGGTACTCCTAACTGTCACTGACTCTCCTGGTGACTGTATGTGATCACTACGTCTTGATCTCTTTTCTGTGAAACGCAAGTATTAATGCCTTTGTGTATTTCTATTATAAAGTGCTTAAAAATTAATTGCTGAAAATGTGATGTAAAAAGTAGGAGTTATCATCAACAGATGTAATAAACCAGCCTGACTGGTGTGGGGTGATAAAAAGTTGCACTAGTAAGATTACAAACAGAAAGAAACACAAGTCTGTTTTCTCCCT